>NC_084628.1:47879633-48102133 GCF_033978795.1 Nerophis ophidion
TTGGATTGTTACAGAGTCGGGCCCAAGTTTTGCAATGCCTTCAAACAAAACCGCTATCATCCTGTAAGGCACGTTAAATTTTGCTCTTTGCAAATATCACAAAATATCACAAGCAAACTGAGTAGCAAATATGCAAAATATAAGCTATGCAACATATTTGTCCTTGTTTTTGTTTCAACCCCATTGCACCATCAACACATGGAGATATTATCTTTATTGTGAACCGAATAATTTCGCATTTTGAGGGAGCCAGAGATTCCCAGTGCACATACAGCAGGGGTGTCCAAACTTTATCCAATGAGGGTCGCACACTGAAAAATCAATATTTTTATGAAAAATATACATTTCGGCCTCCACTCAGGTTTGATCCCAGGGACTCCAAAGGGTATTGGTCAAAAAAAATATTAAAAATGTGTTTTTATTCAGTATGTTTTTTTGTATTATTATTCAAGTTTTAAATCTCTAAATCAACATTAGGTCCATCTGTTAATATAATGATTTTAAAGATTTAAGTTGTATGCTATTTTTGTCACAAAAAACCCATTTTTTTTTGGGAAAGAAATCACAAAATATGCAATATTTTCACCCAATATTTTTTTTAAGGGGAATATTTGAGATTATATAATAATTGGAGCATTAAAAAAAAGTCAATAACTCATAACACCATTGATTTTAATGACTTTTTTTTTTTTTGAGCAATGACATTAAAAACAAATCACACTAAAATGATCGGGGATCCAAAAGGGTCCCACTCATTAAAGTGTTAAAAATTAAATTATACATTCATTTTACTGTTTACTTTTAACACAATAATCTCGAGATCAACTTCAGATCTATCCGTCAATTATAAGTTTAATTGTTGTTTATCTTTTTTCTTTGTTCTTTTTAGAACCTTCTTTAAAAAAAAAAAAACAGCTCCGTTTTTTATATAGCAAACACAAAATATGTGAAAGTGGAACATTTAACGTGACCTAATTGGAGCCTTGAATAGGTGAATAATTCATAATGACATTGATTTTGATTCATTATTATTTTTTAAAGAAAGAAACAGCCTGCATGGCAGCTTTGTGTTATTAGATTAAACATTGCAACATTTTCTTGTTACATTTCACCTGTTTGCTCTTTTATATCACTTTTTACATTTTAAAAATTTTTCAATCGTGTTTTTAAAATGTGTTGTGGGGCCGATAAAAAAATGATCTGCGGGCCGCACTTTGGACACCCCTGACTTGCAGTCATCCATCATTGGGGGCTCAAAAAACAAAAAGCTTTTAATACGCGCAGTATCACTTTTTGAAGGACTGTGTGTTGGCCGTCTCAGCATGTCTGAAGGGGAACCGGCAGTCCAACAGGTAATCCTCCAGTTCCCAGGAGTCCTCCTTACCCTTTAGAACTGTGGCCTGGGGACACATTCAAGGAATCTGCCGGACTCGAAAAGATGTCTCACTTTTTGTTGTATCCGGCTTTTGAAGTTGTGTTTAAGGCTTCTTCGTGAGCGTGGATAGGGAAGTGATGTCTTCAGGATGGTGACGTTCCTGCATCAGTCCTCTCGGGAGCTCATTATTCAACATTTAAGTCAACACTGAGGGCCTTGTTAGGTGTTTTGTCCTATCCAGGTCGCAGAAGCACTGTTGTGGGTGGGTTTACAAAGCAGAATGTGTTGTGGTGTCTGTGATATGTAAATAGTTAGTGCCAGCATCTACCATGAGAAAGTGTGCTAAAAATGTGTGTACTGATTAGTGTTGGTACCAGAATTGTTTTGATACTTTTCTAAATAAAGGGGACCACAAAAAATGGCATTATTGCCTTGATTTTAACAAACAAATATTAGGGTACATTAAACATATGTTTATTATTGCAAGTTGGTCCTGAAATAAAATAGTGAACATATGAGACAACTTGTCTTTAAGTAAAAAACAAAGGCTCCTAATTTAAATGCTAACATATGCAATAACACTATTAATTTTGTCAGAATAATTAAGGACAAGTGGTAGAAAATGAATTACTAATCTACTTAAGGGATCACCAACCTTTTTGAAAGCAAGAGCTACTTCTTGGGTACTGATTAATGCAAAGGGCTACCAGTTTGATACACACTTAAATAAATTGCCTGAAATAGCCAATTTGCTCATTGTATTTTTAATAAATAAATCTATATATATATATATATGTATATAAATGGGTATTACTGTTTGTCATTCCGTCGTACATTTTTTTTCCTTTTACGGAAAGTTTTTTGTAGAGAATAAATGATGAAAAAACACTTAATTGAACGGTTTAAAAGAGGAGAAAACAGGAAAAAAAAAAGAAAATTAAATTTTGAGACATAGTTTATCTTCAATTTCGACTCTTTAAAATTCAAAATTCACCTGAAAAAAATTTGAGAAAAAATTCCTAATTTATATTTTTTGGAAAACATTTGAAAAATAAATTATGGAACATCATTAGTAATTTTTGCTGATTAAGATTAATTTTAGAATTTTGATGACATGTTTTAAATAGGTTAAAATCCAATCTGCATTTTGTTGGAATGTATAACAAATTGGACCAAGCTATATTTCTAACAAAGACAAATCATTATTTCTTCTAGATTTTCCAGAACAAAAATTTTAAAAGAAATTCAAAAGACTTAAATTTGCTCCTACAGATTTTCTAGATTTGCCAGAATATTTTATTTATTTTAATCATAAGTTTGAAGAAATATTTCACAAATATTCTTATTTGAAAAAAAACAAGCTAAAATGAAGAATTAATTTAATATGTATTTATTACTCTTTACAATAAAATGGAATAAGCGGTAGTAAATGGATGGATTGATGGATACAATAAAAAAAAATACTTGAACATTGATTTAAATTGTCAGAAAAGAAGAGGAATGACTTTAAAAGGTAAAAAGGAATATGTGTTTAAAAATCCTAAAATCATTTTTAAAGTTGTATTTTCTCTCTAAAATTGTCTTTCTTAAACTTATAAGAAGCAAAGTAAAAAAACAAATGAATCCATTTAAAAAAGTGAAGACCAAGTCTTTAAAATATTTTCTTGGATTTTCAAATTCTATTTTAGTTTTGTCTCTCTCAGAATCAAAAATGTCGAGCAAATAGAGACCAGCTTGCTAGTAAATAAATACAATTTAAAAATTAGAGGCAGCTCACTGGTAAGTGCTGCTATTTCAGCTATTTTTAGAACAGGCCAGCGGGCGACTCATCTGATGGTGACCCCTGATCTACTTGTTCATTTACTATTAATATCTGCTGACTTTCACATGTTCTATCTACACTTCTGTTGAAATATAATAATCACTTATTCTTCTGTTGTTTGATACTTTACATTAGTTTTGGATGATACCACAAATTTGGGTATCAATCTGATACCAAGTAGTTACAGGATCATACTTTGATGATATTCAAAATCCTCATGTGTCCAGGGAAAAATATGTTCTGAGTATATAAACATAATATCAATAAAAGATAATATGTCGTGATGCCAAAAAATATCGACATAATCATAGTAGTATCGACTAGATACGCTACTGTACTTGGTATCATTACAGTGGATGTTAGGTGTAGATCCACCAATGGCGTTTGTTTACATTTTGACGCGGGTGAACTACGGTGTGTAGTGAAGCATGTTTAGGTATTCTTCGTCCTGCAGTGATAATACTACTTGTAAAAAAATACTTTATTTGTCGCCATGGAGGCAAGGATTAGTGATTCAGACGTAGCTAAAACACTGCCCACTGGGGTTGGACTTTAGCCGCTAGCTAGATAGTCATGTCTTAAAGCACCACTTCCTGAGGGTCGGTGTAATAACTTCACCTTTACTTTTTAAGCCAAAATGCGTCCGTTCTCCCTTTTTCTGCCTTCACTCTGTGTCTGCTTGTAAGTACTCTGTGATTGTGCGCTGCCGAATATGCTTGTCCGCTCAGCAATGCCATGACGGTAACGACGACGGTGGGCGCTGGGTTGGTGGACCAAAACTTTTCAGAGACGGTATAGTACCGTATATAATTAATTAATATCGCGGTACTATACTAGTACCATAAAACCCTATTGTAAATACACACTGCGGTGTGTATTTACAATATTCTTCCCAGGAAGAATAGTCTCCACTGCGGTGTAGACTAATGGGGATCCTTAATAAACTAAAGTAAACTGCAGGACAGCTTCTAAATTGCCCCGAGAAAGATGTGTATATGTTTCAAAACATAGCAAACCCCCACAGTTAGGAGTATGATAACATTGGAAATGGGAAAAAAAAAAAAAAATAGGCACTGAGTTGGTTGATTTAGTCAACAACACCCGACAAAGTTTCCCCTTGTTTTAGTTTTCATTTATTTCATGTTCATGTTGGTTATGGTGGTCAAAGGAGTATAATAATTCATAATGTGGAAAATCTCATCAGGTAACAAGTGAAAGTTTCACTTTTGATTTGGTAAGTTTTATTTGAACTTTTCATTTATGTTTAAGGCCGAAGTGTCAACAAGTATCACTGTTAATGATCAATTAATTTATTTGGGGTGCACAAAAAATTGATTCACAGACGAATTGCAATTCTTATTTTATTAACCATTCTAAATCAAGTCATAATTTTCTAAAATGTAATCAAAATATATTTATATTGTATTTTTTGTAAATTATTTTTGTATTTTTTGGGGTTGTGGGGGAGGGGGTGTTAGGGGTCACCCACATCTGCGGTCCTCTCCAATGTTTCTCATTATCAATCATATTGACATCCCACTGGGTTCTGAGTTTTTCCTTGCCCTTTTGTGGGCTCTGAACTGAGGATGTTGTTGTGGCTTGTGCAGACCTTTTGAGACACTTGGGATTTAGGGCTATATAAATAAACATTGATGGAAACATTGACAACATAAATGTGCAGTAGTGAAAGCCCTATAGTACGACAAAATAACTCATCTTAATAGAGCGGTCTGCATCAGTTATCGATTCAACGCGTGGTCTTACAAGCCACGTTTCCATATGAGTTGGGAAATGGTGTTAGATGTAAATATAAACAGAATACAATGATTTGCAAATCCTTTTCAAGCCATATTCAGTTGAATATGCTACAAAGACAACATATTTGATGTTCAAACTCATAAACATTTTTTTTTTGCAAATAATCATTAACTTTAGAATTTGATGCCAGCAACACGTGACAAAGAAGTTGGGAAAGGTGGCAATAAATAATGAAAAAGTTGAGGAATGCTCATCAAACTTTTATTTGGAACATCCCACAGGTGTGCAGGCTAATTGGGAACAGGTGGGTGCCATGATTGGGTATAAAAGCAGCTTCCATGAAATGTTAAGAAATTCACAGACAAGGATGGGGTGAGGGTCACCACTTTGTAAGCAAATTGTCGAACAGTTTTAGAACAACATTTCTCAACGAGCTATTGCAAGGAATTTAGGGATTTTACCATCTACGGTCCATAAAATCATCAAAAGGTTCAGAGAATTTGGAGAAATCCCTGCATGTAAAAGATAATATTACAGACCTTTGATCCCTCAGGCGGTACTGCATCAAAAACCGACATCAGTGTGTAAAGGATATCACCACATGGGCTCTGGAACACTTCATAAAACCACTGTCAGTAACTACAGTTGGTCGCTACATCTGTAAGTGCAAGTTAAACCTCTGCTATGCAAAGCAAAACCCATTTATCAACAACACCCAGGAACGCCGCTGGCTTCGCTGGGCCCGAGCTCATCTAAGATGGACTGATTTAAAGTGGAAAAGTGTTCTGAGGTCTGAAGAGTCCACATTTCAAATTATATTTGGAAACAGAGGACGTGGTGTACTCCGGAACAAAGAGGAAACTAACCATCCGGATTGTTTAGGGCGCAAAGTTGAAAAGCCAGCATCTGTGATGGTATGGGGGTGTATTAGTGCCCAAGGCATGGGTAATTTACACATATTTGAAGGCACCATTAATTCCGAATGGTCCATACAGGTTTTGGAGGAACATATGTTGCATCATGGACGCCCCTGCTTATTTCAGCAGGACAATGCCAAGCCCCTTGTTACAACAGTGTGTCTTCGTACTAAAAGAGTGCAGGTACTTTCCTGGCCCGCCTGCAGTCCAGACCTGTCTATCATCAAAAATATGTGGTGCTTTATGAAGCGTAAAATACGACAACAAGACCCCGGACTGTTGAACAACTTAATCTGTCCATCAAACAAGAATGGTAGAGAATTCCACTTTCAAAGCTTCAACAATTAGTTTCCTCAGTTCCCAAACGTTTATTGAGCGTTGTTAAAAGAAAAGGTGATGTAACACAGTGGTGAACATGCCCTTTCCCAACTACTTTGGCACGTGTTGCAGCCATGGAATTCTAAGTTAATTATTTGCAAAAAAAAAAAAAAATTAAGTTTATGAGTTCGAACGTCAAATATGTTGTCTTTGTAGCATATTCAACTGAATATGGGTTGAACATTATTTGCAAATCATTGTATTCTGTTTATATTTACATCTAACAGAATTTCACAACTCATCCATCCATCCATTTTCTACCGCTTGTTCCCTTTTGGAGTCGCGGGGGCGCTGGCGCCTATCTCAGCTACAATCGGGCGGAAGGCGGGGTACACCCTGGACAAGTCGCCACCTCATCGCAGGGCCAACACAGATAGACAGACAACATTCACACACTAGGGCCAATTTGGTGTTGCCAATCAACCTATCCCCAGGTGCATGTCTTTGGAGGTGGGAGGGGCCTATCCCCAGGTGCATGTCTTTGGAAGTGGGAGGAAGCCGGAGTACCCGGAGGGAACCCACGCATTCACGGGGAGAACATGCAAACTCCACACAGAAAGATCCCGAGCCTGGATTTGAACCCAGGACTGCAGGAACTTCGTATTGTGAGGCAGACGCACTAACCCCTCTGCCACCGTGAAGCCCCTTCACAACTCATATATAACAAAAAAAACTAATCTTAACAGAGCGGTCTGCGTCAGTTATCAATTGTTTGCGTGGTTTCAGTAGATCACACATAACACACCCACTAATAAAACACGCTTTTTTATGTTTGCACACGCAATTTTGGGGGATTTGAGTAGATCAGTCCCTGACTGGTTATTCAGAACAAATATGTATCGAGCACAGACTGCAATGGTCCATTATGTGAGCAAATGACATCCTGATCCATAACAATACCACAGAGGCCATCTGTGGAATGAAAATACAACACACACGTATTGATATTTACACTGTGGAGGGCTTTTGTTTTGTTTTATTCCCCCATCTTCTATCTCTTGGAGCTAATTGTCCTCCACTGGGCCGTGCCCAATTCCTGCCTGCCTGGTTTAGTATGCGAGAGAGCATCATTCTGTCGTGAAAGGCCCTAATCTCTGTTGAAAATGTGCTCACAAATATAGCGCTCTCGTTTTCGGTGCCCTTATGACTGCGTGTGTTGACATAACGACGGTCTGGTTTTCACAGCGCTGCCTCTAATGATCTGCTAAAGCGCAATTAGCCAGTAATTATATGGTCAGTCCCAAATGGGACGGGTAAAAGACAGACTCACAGTAGTGAGTCCAAATGTGGAAAATTAGTGCACTAACACAGTTAGCGGCATCTTCATTCTCAAATTAGCATACAAACACAAGCTCTTTTTTTTCTTCAAATCTGAAAATATTACATTCCTGACCTCCCTGTAATGCAGGGGGGTCCAAAGCGCGGGCCCGGGGGGCCATTTGCGGACCGCAGCTAATCGTTTACCGGCCCGCCACACATTCTGCTAAAATTGCAAAATTGATAGTATTGCAAATATTTAAAAAAAACATTAAAAAAAAAATGGAATTAGGTGAAATCTAAAGAGAAAAAGTGGAAATGTTGACACAAAGCTGCCATGCAGGCATTTTTTCCCCCCTTTTGTCTTTTTCTTTTTTTTTCCATTGCTCCAAAAAAAAGGACAAAAAAAATCGAAGTCATAATGAATTATTACTGAAAAATTATCACTTTAAAATGTTTTATGTGGGGGAAAAAATTGCATATGTTGTGTGGTTGCCATATAAAAACATCAAAGTTTTGACCAAAGAGCATAAAACAAACAAAATAATAGTTCAAACTTAAAATCAACAGAAATATTGGAAGTTGATCTTGAAATTTAAGTGTTAAAAGTAAAAAAAAAAATCATAATAATTATAATGCATCACTTTATGAGTGGGAAACCTTTTGGATCTTAAACATATTTATTAGGATTTTATTTAACTTTTCACTGTGATTAATCAAAAATATTTAATTAAAATCAACGGTGTCCTGCATTATTGATCTTTGAGGGCTTAAATTGCTAAATAAAGGAACTCTCTTGAAGGAATCAATAAAGTACTATCTATCTATCTATCTATCCATCTAAATACTGCATATTTCAGTTTTGCTATATAAAAAAAGCTGCCTTTGACAGAAAACGCATAAAACCGTATTTGTTTTATTTCATATCAACCACAAGTTTATATAGAGATTTACTGTAAGCATTAAATAAATAAAAATAAATAATAATTTGACTTATTTTTAACATTTTAGTGACTGAGACCCTCTATGCACCCCAGGAGCCCTAAGGATTAAAAAAAAAAAAAATCCATATATTTTGTTATGGTTTGAAAATGAAAAATATCAAATTGTGTCCCCCGCATGCTTAAATGTTTCCGTGTGCGGCCCTCTGTGGAAAAAGTTTGGACACACCTGCTGTAATGGTGTTCAAGCCAAAACATGATTTATTAGTTTTTTCCTTGCAGCGTGCATGGATAAATAGATATTCAGTATTAAACCTATCCTTCGACTCACTGGCTTATTTTTCTAAAATGCGATTGATTTGAGCCAAAGGGTGCACAAATATGAGAAAAAAACACATATGATCAAACCGTGGAGTAAACTACGATCTGTTCTTAATGAGTAATTTTCTTAAAGGCCTACTGAAATGAGATGTTCTTATTTAAACGGGGATAGCAGGTCCATTCTATGTGTCATACTTCATCATTTCCTGATATTGCCATATTTTTGCTGAAAGGATTTAGTAGAGAACATCCACCATAAAGTTCACAACTTTTGGTGGCTAATAAAAAAGCCTTGCCTGTACCGGAAGTAGCAGACGATGTGCGCGTGATGTCACGGGTTGTGGAGCTCCTCACATCTGAACATTGTTTACAATCATGGCCACCAGCAGCAAGAGCGATTCGGACCGAGAAAGCGACGATTTCCCCATTAATTTGAGTGAGAATGAAAGATTTGTGGATGAGGAAAGTGAGAGTGAAGGACTAGAAAGAAAAAAACAAGAATAATGGGCAGTGGGAGCGGTTCAGATGTTATTAGACACATTTACTAGGATGATTCTGGAAAATCCCTTATCTGCTTATTGTGTTACTAGTGTTTTACTGAGATTATATGGTCGTACCTGTACAACCTGAAGGTCGGCCCCGCACCTTTCTTCAGCACCAGTCGACGGGTGGTGGCGATGCCCATCTATGCCATTCGCAAGGGACCCTCTTCGAACACGATCTTTCGAAATGATCGCTGCATAATACACTGTACTTTGTGTGTCTGGTCCAATCCAACCGTGTTCGCTTGACCGCTCTGTTCCATAGTAAAGCTTCACCGTCATCTTTCGGGAATGTAAACAATGAAACACCGCTGTGTTTGTGTTGCTAAAGGCGCTGCAATACACCGCTTCCCACCTACAGCTTTCTTCTTTGATGTTTCCATTGTCCATTGAACAAATTGCAAAAGATTTAGCAACACGGATGTCCAGATTACTGTGGAATCATGCGATGAAAACAGACGAGCTAATAGCTGGACTTTAAATTAGTGTTGTTTTGATATGTCATCTTAGTGACATCATGCACAAAAGTGCAATAATAGCTTGTTTTATAATGTCTCCGGAAATCTTGCACTTTCTCTTTTGGAAATGACATGAATGTTTTTGCAACCGATTAATAACTGTGTCATAAATACACTTTTGGTCAATTGACTTAGTTGGATTTCCCTCTGCATGAGAGTTTAAAGTAGCATATATTAGTGCAGTATGAAGAATAATGTTTTAATGTAGACACTGATTATATGCATCAATGGTGCATTCAAAGCTAAGGCAAAATATGGAGATATATATGGTGTATCGTGACATGGCTTAAAAATATCCAGATATTAATAAAAGACCATATCTGCCCTAGACAGGATATACTTTTATTCATCACATCCGTTGTCAGGTTTGTACCTGACAGTTTGGTCTAATGTCCTAGTTTTTCCTCTGCCTTTGTCTTTGTTTCTGTCTTTAGTTCCTGTCAGCACTCTTATTTTGGTTCGGTTTCCTGTTTGTCTCCCTGAGTGCTGTGTCCCCTCAGCTGTGGCTGATTGGCACCTGCCACACCTGGTGTCAATCAGCCAGCCACTATTTAGACCTGTTTTCTCCTCCAGTCAGTGCTGGATTATTGTCATTACCTCTTGTCACCACTACCTGTCAATGTCATTATTACTTTGCGTTGTAGCCGTGTCTACTTCTGCTCACTCTGTTCATGCCATAGTTCCTTCCTGTCACAGTAAGTGTTTTTGTTCATAGCCAAGTTTGTTATCCACCTCGTGCGCGCCTTTTGTTTGTACCCTTTGTTTTGTTTAGTGTTAAATTAAATCATGTTTACCTGCACAAAGCCTGCGTCTTCTCTGCATCTTGGGTTCGTCACAAACTCAACCTGACATCCGTATTGCACACCACGGAAAAAAAAACATCAAGGTAATCAATTAAATTAAGTTTGCAAATTTTGTTGCTCCAGTCCATACCATACCCTCTGAAGGTTTAATAATAATAATAATGGATTAGATTTATATCGCGATTTTCTATACTAGATACTCAAAGCGCTCACAGAGAAGTGGGAACCCATCATTCATTCACACCTGGTGGTGGTAAGCTACATCTGTAGCCACAGCTGCCCTGGGTAGACTGACGGAAGCGTGGCTGCCAGTTTGCACCTACGGCCCCTCCGACCACCACCAATCATTCATTCATTCACCTGTGTGAGTGGGTGTGAGTGGCACCGGGGGCAAAGGGTGAAGTGTCCTGCCCAAGGACACAACGACACCTATTTGGATGTCAATAGGTGGGAAGCGGACCTGCAACCCTCAGGTTTCTGGCACGGCCGCTCTACCCACTACACCAGGGGTGTCAAACTCAAATACAGAGTGGGCCAACATTTTAAACGGAACAAAGCCGCGGGCCAAAGTTGAACTAATTAACCTTTTAATAGGGACCCAAACAAGTTTTGCATTGAATATTGAACAAGCAAGGCTTATATAACTTTAGTGACATGCAAAATCCAGTTTCAAATATAAATAATAATAATTAAAAAAATATCAACGGCATATCAAATAAAATGTAAATAAAAATTGTATGCCTTTTTTTCTATTTGCAATCTTTTGAGGTAAATATCAAATTTTTTCCACAGGCTAATAATACATTTGAAAATAAAATAACAATGAATGAACCAAACATTCAAGCCTTGAAGTAGCAAAAGAAAATGCATGAATAAAACATTAATTATTGCTCAGTTTGCTGGAAGTTTCCCGGAAGATTTAGTGCTCCAAGGGGTTCTGGGTATTTGTTCTGTTGTGTTACGCTGTGGATGTTCACCCAGAATGTGTTTGTCATTCTTGTTTGGTGTGGGTTCACAGTGTGGCGCATATTTGTAACGGTGCTTAAGTTGTTTATACGGCCACCCTCAGTGTGACCTGTATGGCTGTTGACCTAGTATGACTTGCATTCACGTGTGTGTGTGTGTGTGTGTGTGTGTGTGTGTGTGTGTGTGTGTGTGTGTGTGTGTGTGTGTGTGTGTGTGTGTGTGTGTGTGTGTGTGTGTGTGTGTGTGTGTGTGTGTGTGTGTGTAAAAGCCACAAATATTATGTGACACGCTGTTAGTTTGGAGGAAAAGCGGACGTGACGACAGGTTGTAGAGAACGCTAAAGGCAGTGCCTTAAATGCACGCCCCCAATATAGTTGTCCAGGTGGAAATCGGTAGAAATTCGGGAGAATGGTTGCCC
The DNA here is from genome assembly GCF_033978795.1 of Nerophis ophidion. NCBI lineage: Eukaryota > Metazoa > Chordata > Actinopteri > Syngnathiformes > Syngnathidae > Nerophis > Nerophis ophidion. The sequence continues at coordinate 47,891,650 of NC_084628.1, forward strand.
CGGGAGATTTTCGGGAGGGGCCCTGAACTTCGGGAGTCTATCGGGAAAATGAGGAGGGTTGGCAAGTATGAGTATTAGCGGTGTTACAGCGGCACTGAAGCTGTAGAACACCGGCGGGCCAGCTCTAATGCTAAATTGATATTGCCTCAAGGGCCAAATTAAATTACACGGCGGGCCAGTATTGGCCTGCAGGCCAGAGTTTGACACGCATGCACTACACCATGCCGCCCCTTAGTAAAAGTTAATGGTACAAAACTGAACGAGTGAAACTCAAAAAGCAAACATTAATTTATTAGATCCTGCTTTCAGACTACAATGGGAAGCGTGTAGAACTCATAACTCTGCAAAGCCCGTTTTGGATCAAAGACAAATTTGTCCACCTTTGTAGGACCCCAGCTGTTAGCATCTGCTTCATGTATTCTGCACCAAACAATTAAGCAAAAGGTTAATTGTTTAAAAGGTTAAAACCCGCTGCTGTGTGAAAAGAGAACGCTCAAAATTGTAACTTTTGTCATCAAAGTTTTTGATGTAGGTTTGTGCTTTATCTTGCATGGGGGGGGAGATAGAAAAACTAAAAGATGTCATCCTTACACATTCTCCTTTTTTCCACCTCAGTCTTCCATCCATCTATCCCTGCTTATCTTCACCATCCGCTGCCGGGCTCGGTGACAGTCAGGCTGTCAAACACAAGATGGCACAGGGGCTGCTGGGATTGGAGGGGATCTGGATTCCTGACACCTCGGTTAGGCTTCAGGAAACATCCCCCCGGCCCCCCAAACCCGCCTTCACTCCTCGCCACCCTCCACTTTCTCATCTCTATCTCCACCTGTCCCCTGTTGGTGCCCCCACCCCCCAAGCACCCCCCAGGCTCATCCCCTAAAAGCAAAAATAAGAAACATCTCTATTATTCTCCCTCAGCTTGCTATCAACCTGCTTCAATTCCAAACTGACACCGCTTTTTTTGACTCTTTATCAACAACATTATTCACTCTCCATACTTTGTTTTCACTTTATTATTTCTTTACATTCGTCACAGTCGACCTGACACATGAAACGTGACAAATTGAAGGGGTGCACTTTACACGTTAGTCGATTATATTCAAATGTGTTTTGTGGCAATTCAAATTTTGACTACATCGTCAGTTTCTGTGTAAAGTGGCATTTTCCATCATTTTTAGCAGACTGCATTTCAAAAGTACTAACCATCAATGTTTGTTTATATAGCCCCTAATCACAAGTGTCTCAAAGGGTTGCACAAACCACAACGACATCCTCGGTACAGAGCCCACATAAGGGCAAGGAAAAACTCACTCCAGTGGGACGTCGGTGACAGTGACAATGATGACTATGAGAAACCTTGGAGAGGACCGCATATGTGGGCAACCCCCCCCCCCAGGCAGAGGCAAAATGGCTCATCCCCTAAAAGCAAAAATAAGAAACATCTATATTATTTTCCCTCAGTTTGGAATTGAAGCAGGTTGATGGCAAGCTGACACCGCTTTTTTGACTGTTTACCAACTACATTATTCACTCTCCATCCTTTGTTTTCACTTTATTATTTCTTTACATTCGTCACAGTCGACCTGACACATGAAACGTGACAAATTGAATGAGTGCACTTTACATGTTAGTCACCATACGCCGGTAGGGTGTCGATTATAGTCAAATGTGTTTTGTGGCAATTCAAACATTGACTACATCGTCAGTTTCTGTGTAAAGTGGCATTTTCCATCATTTTCAGCAGACTGCATTTCAAAATTATTAACCATCAATGTTTATTTATATAGCCCCAAATCACAAGTGTCTCAAAGGGTTGCACAAACCTCAATGACATCCTCGGTACAGAGCCCACATAAGGGCAAGGAAAAACTCACTCCAGTGGGACGTCGGTGACAATGATGACTATGAGAAACCTTGGAGAGGACCGCATATGTGGGCAACCCCCCTCCCCCCACCTTCCTCTAATGCGAGTTCCATATGAATGCATTCCCTACTGTAAGTGTACGTATAATCAGGGGCGGCATAGCTCAGTTGGTAGAGTGGCCGTGTCAGCAACTTAAGGGTTGCAGGTTCGATACCCGCTTCCGCCATCCTAGTCACTGCCGTTGTGTCCTTGGGCAAGACACTTTACCCACCTGCTCCCAGTGCCACCCACACTGGTTTAAATGTAAAAATTAGATATTGGGTTTCACTCTGCAAAGCGCTTTGAGTCACTAGAGAAAAAGCGCTATATAAATATAATTCACTTCACTATATGCTGCCGAATCCAAAAACATTACCAATACCGACAACATGTATTTACTGTACACAAGGTGGGTGTTGTTGACTTTTAAAAAATAATTTAAACATTTTTAAACAAGTTCTTTTTTTTTTCTTTTATTACTATCACGTCTATGGGATCATGTTTTGTTTTTGTCATGTTCGGTTTTTTTTGGTCAATCAGTTCCTATTTTCGCATTTCCTGGTTTGTTTTGTTACCATAGCAACTCATTAGTTTTCACCTTGTCCTCATGTCACGCCCCTGTCCTCATGTCTCACACCTGTTTGCACTAATCATCTCTAGTATTTAAACCTGTAGTTGCCAAGTGGTCAGCCTGGCGACTTTATACCTCAACTCCCTTCATGCCATGCCTGTTTATTCCTTCTGTCGAGTTTCCCTCTCCACGCCACGTAAGTTTTTTTTAAAAAAAATTTTTATGTCACAGTTTTTGAGTTTTGGTTTTTGTCCATAGTTCTGCCTTTGTGCTAGTTTTTGTTATCATTAGTCAAGCCTGTTCTCCGCCATTGTGCGCGCCTTTTGTTTGCCTTTTGTTAGTTAGTGTTAAAAAAAAAAAGGACTTACATTCACGTCTCGCTCGTGCCAACTTTCCTTTGCCTCGGAAAAACAATCCAAACCCCAAAGTCCACAGTTTGACAATTACATGGATTTGTTTGATCATATTTTTAAGTCCTTTATTTTTTCTTGTCCTCCTATGTCCAAGGATTTATTCCATGACGTTGTAAACACTATTATAAACACTATTATAAACACTATTATAAACAACAACAAAAATATTTTGAGAAAGTAAAAGTTACAACCTGATAGTGTTGTCTCGATACCAATATTTTAGTACCAAAATGTGTTTTGATACTTTTCGTTACTTTTCTAAATAAGGTTGACCACAAAATCTTAGGGTACGTTAAATATATGTTTCCTTAAATAAAATAGTGAACATACAACAAAACTTGTCGTTAAGTAGTAAGTAAACAAACAAAAGCTCCTAATTAGACCTATGCAGTAACATATTGTGTCATTTATCTTTCTATTATGATGGACAAGCTGTAAAAAATGATTATTAATCCACATGTTCATTTACTGTTAACATCTGCTTACTTTCTCTTTTAAAATGTTCTATCTAAACTTCTGTTAAAATGTAATAATTATTCTTCTGTTGTTTGGATACTTTACTTTAGTTCTAGATGATACCACAAATGTAGGTATCGATCTGATACCAAATAGATACAGAATCATTTATTGTTCATATTCAAAGTCCTCATGTGTCCAGGAACATATTTTCTGAGTTTATAAACATAATATAAATTCCAAAAAAAGGAACAATAAACAATATTGATGTCATCATAGTAGCATCGACTAGATCATGGGTGTCAAACTCTGGCCCGCGGGCCAAATTTGGCCTGCCGTGCAATTTCATTTGGCCCTTGACGCAATATCAAATGAACATTAGAGCTGGCCCGCCGGTATTATAACACCCCATTCATCGCTAATACTCATTCTTGCCAACCCTCCCGATTTTCCAACCATTCTCTTGAATTTCTACTGATTTCCACCCAGACAACAATATTAGGGGCGTGCCTAAAAGTCACTACCTTTAGCGTTGTCTACAATATGTTGTCACGTCCGCTTTTCCTCCATGCAAACAGCGTGCCGGCCAAATCGCATAATACACGCGGCTTTTACACACGTAAGTGAATGCAATGCATACTTGGTTAACAGCCATACAGGTCACACTGAGGGTGGCCATATAAACATCTTTAACACTTTTACAAATATGGGGCACACTGTGAAGCCACACCGAACAAGAATGACAAACACATTTCGGGAGAACATCCGCACTGTAACACAACATAAACACAACAGAACAAATACCCAGAACCCCTTGCAGCACTAACTCTTCCGGGACGCTACAATATACACCAACCACTACCACCAAACTCCGCCCACCTCATTGTTATTTTATTTTAAGATTTATTAGCCTGTGGAAAAAGTTAATGTTGATATTTACCTCAGATGGCTGCAAATAGAAAAGAGCCAATACATGTATTATTTAAATTGTATTTAATATACCATTGATGTTTTTTTGAAAAGTTGATTTTGCACTATTAAGTTATAAGCCTGGCTTGTTCTATATTCAGTGTTAAAGCAAATCAGTGTAGCAAACTGAGCAATAATTAAGGTTTTATTCGTGCACTTTCTCTTGCTACTTCAAGGCTTGAATCTTTGACTCATTCATTATTGTTGTTTTATTTTCAAATTTATTATTAGCCTGTGGAAAAAGTTTATTTTGATATTTACCTCAGAAGCCTGCAAATAGAATTGAGGCATTCAATTTTTATTTAAATTTAATTTGATATGCCATTGATATTTTTTAATTATTATTATTTAAAACTGGATTTTGCATGTCACTATAAAGTTATATAAGCCCTGCTTGTTCAATATTTAATGCAGAACTTGTTTGGGTCCCTAATATAAGGTTGTTTTGTTCAACATTGGCCCGCGGCTTTGTTCCGTTTTAAATTTTGGCCCACTCTGTGTTTGAGTTTGACACCCCTGCTTAGATACATTATTATACTTGGTATCATTACAGGGATGCCAGGTGTAGATCCACCAATGGCATTTGTTTACATTCAGGATGCAATCTTGCTGTTAGCAGTTAGCTATTGTATCCTCCTACAGTCTGTAGTGAAGCATGTTTAGCTATTACTTGTCCTGCAGGGATGATACTTGTAAGAATGGATGTTCGCCGCTCGCTAGCTAGCCATGTCTTAAATCACCTCTTCCCGAGGGCGTTTCAGTGTTATAACTTCATCTTTATATTTAATTTTTTCAGCCAAAATGCGTCCATTCTCCCTTTTTTTTTATCCACGCAATTTGTCTGCTTGTAAGTACTCCGTAAATGTGCGCTGCCGAACATGCTCCTCTGGAGCCCCTTGAGACACTCGTGATTTAGGGCTAAATAAGTAAACATTGATTGATGATACAAGTATATTTAAGGACAAAAACTAGTGCAGCGTGGGAGCGCACAGGAAGCAGGGGATTGGACTGCGAGGCTCGGCTGGTGGAGCGCCCGTGCCAGCAACTTGAGGGTTTCAGGTTCGATCCCGCCTTCCGCCATCCTAGTCACGTCCATTGTGTCCTTGGGCAACACACTTCACCCTCGCTCCTGTGGTTAGGGCCTAACATGGTGTGTGAATTGGTGAATGTGGATATAGTGTCAAAGCATTTTGAGTAACTTGAAGGTAGAAAACGGCTTTATCATTTACAAATGAATATACAAACCCCGTTTCCATATGAGTTGGGAAATTGTGTTAGATGTAAATATAAACAGAATACAATGATTTGCAAATCATTTTCAAGCCATATTCAGTTGAATATGCTACAAAGACAACATATTTCATGTTCAAACTCAAACATTTTTTTTTGAAAATAATCATTAATTTTAGAATTTGATGCCAGCAACATGTGACAAAGAAGTTGGGAAAGGTGGCAATAAATACTGATAAAGTTGAGGAATGCTCATCAAACACTTATTTGGAACATCCCACAGGTGTGCAGGCTAATTGGGAACAGGTGGGTGCCATGATTGGGTATAAAAACAGCTTCCCAAAAAATGCTCAGTCTTTCACAAGAAAGGATGGGGCGAGGTACACCCCTTTGTCCACAACTGCGTGAGCAAATAGTCAAACAGTTTAAGAACAAACGTTTCTCAAAGTGCAATTGCAAGAAATTTAGGGATTTCAACATCTACGCTCCATAATATCATCAAAAGTGTAATGACCTGGTCACATGGTGATGCAGATTCGTTCTCCCAAGGATGCCGACGAGCCTCGGACACAGCGTGAAGGTGAGAACAAATGATTTATTTAAAAATAAATCAGACCCTAACAAAGAAAAAAATGCTCAAAGCACTAAAGGCAAAACAAAAGAGCTAGCGTGGGAGCTAGAAGATAAAAGGCCTAGCGTGGAAGATAGCAAGTACAGAACCGGGAACAAAAGTCGTTACTTGTCGTCTGAACACAAACTACGAAGCCAGACCGACTGACTGGAGAACGCAGCCTTAAATAACCACAGTGATTACAAAAACAGGTGTGCGTCTGGAATAAGCGGCAGGTGAAATTAATACGTAACTATGGTAACAAAACAAACAAGGAAGGGCAACCAGGAACTTAAGAAGTCCAACACTAACAGAACATAATACAAAATGACTCAAAAACCTAAAAATAATATGATCCGGGCAGCGGATCTTAACAAAAAGGTTCAGAGAATCTGTAGAAATCACTCCACGTAAGCGGCATGGTCGAAAACTAACATTGAATGACCCTGACCTTCGATCCCTCAGACGGCACTGTATCAAAAACCGACATCAAGGATCTCACCACATGGGTTTCGGAACACTTCAGAAAAGCACTGTCACTAAATACAGTTTGTCGCTACATCTGTAAGTGCAAGTTAAAGCTCTACTATGCAAAGCGAAAGCCATTTATCAACAACATCCAGAAACGCCGCCGGCTTCTCTGGGCCCGAGATCATCTAAGATGGACTGATGCAAAGTGGAAAAGTATTTTATGGTCTGAAGAGTCCACATTTCAAATTGTTTTTGGAAATAGTCGACATCGTGTCATCCGGACCAAAGGGGAAGCGAACCATCCGGACTGTTATCGACGCACCCCGGACTGTTGAACGACTGAAGCTCTGCATAAAACATTTCCACTTTCAAAGCTTCAACAATTAGTTTCCTAAGTTCCTCAGTGTTCTTATAAGAAAAGGTGATGTAACACAGTGGTGAACATGCCCTTTCCCAACTACTTTGGCACGTGTTGCAGCCATGAAATTTTCAGTTGATTATTATTTAAAAAAAAAAAAAAAAAAAGGTTTATCAGTGTGAACATCAAATATGTTGTCTTTGTTGCATATTCAACTGAATATGGGTTGAAAATGTTATGCAAATCATTGTATTCTGTTTATATTTACATCTAACACAATTTCCCAACTTATATGGAAATAGAGTTTGTTCTTGCCAGTCAACCAAAGTACTGTAGTAACAAAAGTGAGATATTTCTGTCCATCTGAGGCTACCAGCATTGGGTTTAAAGTCATTTATGCAACATTTACATTATTTATGTCTTGATCTCTTTTCCCCCCCTGCAGGAATTCTCCATGCTGCAATTGGATGATGTGGTGGACCAGCGGGTCAACATTGTCGGTTTTTCCGTTTTCAACGAAGCGCATCCATTCTTCCAGGATTTTGTGCTAAGCCTCAACCGCTCCTGGCAGGAGAACTGTGAACATGTTCCCTTCGCTGGCACGCCGGTTAGTCCACACAACACACACACACACACACACACACACATTGAGTTTGTCACGATTATTATTTATCTTCTTACAAAAAGCCTCACGGACCTTTTAAAGGCACCTCAAACTCCCTCAGCCAAAACAAAGCGGCACACAGAAAGTATACAAGTATGACATTTATCCAGTTAACTGCTGTAATTGCGGCGGACGTCCTCAGCCGGTTGTTATTCCTGGCAGCTCGTTCGCCGGCGTCCTCATTAAAATCGTTTACGGCGTCTTCATTCACTTTGGAGGAATTACAGGTTTGCATAATGTTGCCAGCTCAACGTTGACAATTTCATGGATAAATCTGCACCTTCGTGTTCATCAAATGGGAAAAACATCTTGTTTGTCGTTGTATTTTGTGTTGATCGTTTTTGCAGCGTCTGTCAGAGACACGGAAGCAGAAATATTCCGAAACACAGGATGTGCATTTTGACAACACGTCACATTTCAGCGAACATTTTATTTTATCATCCTCAAAGCAGTGGTTCTCAACCTTTTTTCAGTGATGTACCCCCTGTGAACCATCCATCCATCTTCTTCCGCTTATCCGAGGTCGGGTCGCGGGGTCAACAGCCTAAGCAGGGAAACCCAGACTTCCCTCTCCCCAGCCACTTCGTCTAGCTCTTCCCGGGGGATCCCGAGGTGTTCCCAGACCAGCCGGAAGACATAGTCTTCCCAACGTGTCCTGGGTCTTCCCCGTGGCCTCCTACCAGTTGGACGTGCCCTAAACACCTCCCTAGGGAGGCGTTCGGGTGGCATCCTGACCAGATGCCCGAACCACCTCATCTGGCTCCTCTCCATGTGGAGGAGCAGCGGCTTTACTTTGAGTTCCTCCCGGATGACAGAGCTTCTCACCCTATCTCTAAGGGAGAGACCCAAACTCATTTCGGCCGCTTGTACCCCCGATCTTATCCTTTCGGTCATGACCCAAAGCTCATGACCATAGGTGAGGATGGGAACGTAGATCGACCGGTAAATTGAGAGCTTTGCCTTCCGGCTCAGCTCCTTCTTCACCACAACGGATCGGTACAACGTCCGCATTACTGAAGACGCCGCACCGATCCGCCTGTCGATCTCACGATCTACTCTTCCCTCACTCGTGAACAAAACTCCAAGGTACTTGAACTCCTCCACTTATCGAACAATCAGGAGATTGTTCGATAAGAAAAGATAAGGCAAAGTTTTCAATTTGCCAGTCGATCTACGTTCTCATCCTCATGAGCTTTGGGTTATGTCCAAAAGGACAAGATCACGGGTACAAGCGGCCAAAGTGAGTTTCCTCTGCCGTGTGGTGGGTCTCTCCCTTAGAGATAGGGTGAGAAGCTCTGCCATCCGGGAGGAACTCAAAGTAAAGCCGCTGCTCCTCCACATGGAGAGGAGCCAGATGAGGTGGTTCCAGCATCTGGTCAGGATGCCACCCAAACGCCGTGTGTAATGTTCTTTAATTTCAATGGAGCATTTAAAACGTTGGTGTTGTTTACATGGGACCCATCGTAGTGCAGGTCACCTTTATCTCTTATGTTTGACTGCCATCTACTGGTCACACTTATCATCACACCATGTAGCAAATAAAATTGCTTCGAGGTTGGTGAGCTCAACCAAACATACTCCTTACATTGGGCGCACTTGTCGAGTTTTGAGGGGGAAAAAGGATTTTAAGTGTGCCTTTTATAAACCCTGTTTCCATATGAGTTGGGAAATTGTGTTGAATGTAAATATAAACAGAATACAATGATTTGCGAATCCTTTTCAAGCCATATTCAGTTGAATATGCTACAAAGACAACATATTTGATGTTCAAACTCATAAACTTTATTGTTTTTGCACATAATAATGAACTTAGAATTGCATGGCTGCAACACGTGCCAAAGTAGTTGGGAAAGGGCATGTTCACCACTGTGTTACATCACCTTTTATTTTAGCAACACTAAATAAACGTTTGGGAACTGAGGAAACTAATTGTTGAAGCTTTGAAAGTGGAATTCTTTCCCATTCTTGTTTTATGTAGAGCTTCAGTCTTATTTTACGCTTCATAGTGCGCCACACATTTTCGATGGGAGACAGGTCTGGACTGCAGGCGGCCCAGGAAATTACCCGCACTCTTTATGTGGCTTGGTATTGTCTTGCTGAAATAAGCAGGGGCGTCCATGAAAATGACGGCGCTTAGATGGCAGCATATGTTAAACACTTTTCCACTTTGCATCAGTCCATCTTAGATGATCTCAGGCCCAGAGAAGCTGGCGGCGTTTCTGGATGTTGTTGATAAATGGATTTCGCTTTGCAAATTAGAGCTTTAACTTGCACTTACAGATGTAGCGACGAACTGTATTTAGTGACAGTGGTTTTCTGAAGTGTTCCTGAGCCCATATGGTGATATCCTTTAGAGATTGATGTCGGTTTTTGTTACTGTGCCGTCTGAGGGATTGAAAGTCACGGTCATTCAATGTTGGTTTCCGGCCATGCCGCTTACGTGGAGGGATTTCTCCAGATTCTCTGAACCTTTTGATGATATTATGGAGCGTAGATGTTGAAATCCCTAAATTTCCTGCAATTGCACTTTGAGAAAGGTTGTTCTTAAACTGTTTGACTATTTGCTCACGCAGTTGTGGACAAAGGGGTGTACCTCGCCCCATCCTTTCTTGTGAAAGACTGAACATTTTTTGGGAAGCTGTTTTTATAGCCAATCATGGCACCCACCTGTTCCCAATTAGCCTGCACACCTGTGGGATGTTCCAAATAAGTGTTTGATGAGCATTCCTCAACTTTATCAGTATTCATTGCCACCTTTCCCAAATTTTTTGTCACGTGTTGCTGGCAACAAATTCTAAAGTTATGATTATTTGCAAAAAAAATAAAGTTTATGAGTTTGAACATCAAATATGTTGTCTTTGTAGCATATTCAACTGAATATGGCTTGAAAAGGATTTGCAAATCATTGTATTCTGTTTATATTTACATCTAACACAATTTCCCAACTCATATGGAAACGGGGTTTTAGTCCGGAAAATACGGTATTTACTTTTGAAAGATATTGTATGTATGAAAAGATATGACCTCCATGTTTGTTTTGGTTCATATAAATGGATTTGTAAAGAACAAGGTGCAGCGTCAAGAACTGCAGTCGGACGCCAACAACACAGTCGATCAATTAGTAACGCCGTCTGTGTGTAATTCAAGTTGAGCGAATATGCCGCCATTAGACATTAGACAATGTTCAACAATTTGCCCCCCTCTGTTGCAAACAAGCTGGCTGGTGAAAGAGGCCAAACGAGCATTTAGAACGCAGCGTGATATTAAACAAGTTGTACTGTTGCTCTCGCAGCGGGTCGCTTGAATACTTCTCAGCTTCTCGCAGCTTTATGACTAATTAGCTAGAAACTTGGGAGAAAAAAAGAAAGAATAAAAGCTGGCGGCACTTTTGCAAGAAAGTGATTAGCAAACGATGCGCTGTTTTTGACAGTAATTAGGACTGATGGACAAGTATACCTGTGGGGCTGATGCAACATCCTTCCATCCATTATCTACCACTTGTCCCTGCTATTGACCTACTTGCATGCAGTTTTTACTGTAAAATCGACAGTCTACTTAAACCAAATTATATAATAAACAATGTTGCTATTTTTCCATTTACTGTAAAATGTTTTAAAGAAAATATATAATAAAAAAACACTCAAATTTACAGTACAATTCTGTAAATGTAAAGTTTTTACTGTAAAATCGACAGTCTACTTGAACCAATTTATATAATTAACAATGATACTGTTGTTTCATTTACCCTAAAATGTTTATATATATATTTATATATATATATATATATATATATATATATATATATATATATATATATATATATATATATATATATATATATATATATATATATATATATAACACTAATTTACAGTAAAAAATTGTAAATGTAAAGTTTTTACTGTAAAATCTACAGTCCACTTAAACCAATTTATATAATTAACAATGGTGCTGTTGTTTCATTTACCGTAAAATGTTATATATATATATATATATATATATATATATATATATAGTGTGTGTGTGTATATAAAACACTAATTTACAGTAAAAATGTGTAAATTTAAAGTTTTTACTGTAAAATCGACAGTCCACTTAAACCAATTTATATATTTAACAATGTTTCATTTACTGTAAAATGTTTACATATGTTTATATATGAATATATCTATATCTATATCTATATAGATATAGATATATATATTAAAAAAAACACTAATTTACAGTAAAAATGTGTAAATGTAAGATTTTAACTGTAGAATTGACAGTCTACCTAAACCAAATTATATAATAAACAATGTTGCTAGTTTTCCATGTAGCGTAAAATGTTTTAAAGAAAATATATAAGGAAAAATCCCCCGGGAAGAACTAGACGAAGTGGCTGAGGAGAGGGAAGTCCGGCTTTCCCTGCTTAGGCTGTTGCCCCCGCGACCCGATCTTGGATAAGCGGAAGAAGATGGATGGATGGAAAAATTAAAACTATAATTGTCAGTAAAATTTTGGAAATGTAAAATTATTACTGTAAAATCGACAGTCTATTTAAAGGCCTACTGAAATGAGATGTTCTTATTTAAACGGGGATAGCAGGTCCATTCTATGTGTCATACTTCATCATTTCACCATATTGCCATATTTTTGCTGAAAGGATTTAGTAGAGAACATCCACCATAAAGTTGGCAACTGGAGAAAAGCCCTGACTTTACCGGAAGTTGCAGACGATGACGTCACATGTTGATGACTCCTCACATTGTTTTTAATGGAAGCCTCCAACAAAAATAGCTATTCGGACCGAGAAAACTACAATTTCCCCATTAATTTGAGCGAAGATGAAAGATTCGTGTTTGAGGATATTGATAGCGACGGACTAGAAAAAAATAAAAAAATGAATAGATAAAAAAATGCGATTGCATTGAGTAGGTCATGGAATTAGTAGCTATGATCATATAATTAGTTAATGTGGTATTCGAAGTCACAGCAGCTCAGACGAGGCACCAAGCAGTGTGGGTGGGGGGCGTTTCCACAGAGTGTTTCCACAGCCTGAAATGCGGGTGTCAGAAGGAGATTTTTACAACAAAGTTCTAAAGCTCAGTGATGTATCAAATGCATCAGATCGTAGGTGGTTTCATTTTTACCCTTCGTGTTCATATTTGTATGTTTTTGTTGCATTTTCGCTTGATTGTAAAATATGTGGATGGAGAGGGGGGCTGACGTTCATATGGTGTCAATATTCAGTGTTTTACCGTTCATACTTAATATTGTAAAGCCCACAATCTGTATTTTCATGTACATTCTGGCTGTCTCAGTAAAAAAAAAAAAGTAAAATTCCGTTCAGTTTTTTAAGGCGGTCTGTCATAGCGTTGTTAGCATTCAATCAGATGATATTGCGAAGGTTTTGTATTAGTGTACCTAAAAATCCGATATACCGGCCCCCAGAGACATTTTATTTTCTCTATTCAAAATAATTGCCCAGGCCTCCTTTAGAGGATGTACAAGTCAGATATCATCAAAACAAAATTGCTGAATATGACTGAGTGGATACATCCACTCTTAAAAAGATATTCCCAAAAACCTGGTCGCTCAGACTTTCTTCTAATCTCTCAAAAAAATTAGGACAAAATATGTTATTTGGAGTCTATTGACGATTGAAGTAGACAAGCAGTTATTTCCTTTTGGTGTCACTCCTTGTCAGGTTCAAACACTGATGACATCTATTAATCAGACAAGAAGCAAGGAACCAAGCAGAGACAGAGGTCAATTTAGCTCATGAGGAGAACGCATGGCGCTGAGCACTTAGTCACAGTCTCGCCCTACGCTCTAAGGTTCAGCTCCCACGTCCCTCTTTTTATTCAGAGTTCAATAGTCAACATCACTTAGGCCGCCTCTAAAAGGAGTGGTCACATATATTATGCGGGCTAAAACAAAGATAACATCTGTGGCAGAGGCCACCTCTCAGACAAGAAGTTTTGTCCTTGCATAGATTTGAAAAAGTCCAACTTCTTGAGCACAAAAGCTAATAACTAAAGCAACGGACTTTAAGCATACTAAAGATAGTGTGATCATATATGCATGATTATTTTAACACCCATTGAATGGTCCTAAATGTTTTGGTATCCTGGAGCATTCAAAGTTAGTTTCACTAGAACTAAGAAGCCAAGCCCAACTCCTGGAAAAACAACCCCACATAATTCCTCCTCCTCCAAATTTAACACTCGCCACAATGCAGTCCGAAATGTAGGATTTTGTTACAGAAACAAGTCTTGCTTTTCTTTTACTGTTAAACAGAAATTGTTGGAAACAACCTTTTTACCTGTGATTGAACTTGAAGTGCCATCCCATTGTCAGGTTCAAACACTGATGACATCTATTAATCAGACAAGAAGCAAGGAAACAAGCAGTGACAGAGCTCAATTTAGCTCATGAGGAGAACGAATGGTGCTGAACACTTAGTCACAGTGTCGCCCTACGCTCTAAGGTTCAGCTCCCGCGTCCCTCTTTTTATTCAGAGTTCCATAGTCAACATCACTGAGGCCGCCTCTAAAGGGAGTGGTCACATATATTATGCAAAGCAGGTCCAGGATGCGCAGTACATGACGGAATGGGCCCGGGGCCTTGTGATATCGCCTTGTCCCCGCTTCATCTGTGTGTTGTCATCTTATCTTCGTTGAGGTCCTTGAAGTCCTTGGCTGTTTGCGGGCTAAAACAAAGATAACATCTGTGGCAGAGGCCACCCCTCAGACAAGAAGTTGTGTCCTTGCATGGATTTGAAAAAGTCTAACTTCTTGAGCACAAAAACTAATAGCTAAAGCAACGGACTTTAAGCATACTAAAGTTAGTGTGATCATATATACATAATTATTCTAACACCCATGGAATGGTCCTAAATGTTTTGGTATCCTGGAGTATTCAAAGTTTCTTTCACTGGAACTAAGAAGCCAAGCCCAACTCCTGGAAAAACCACCCCACACCATAATTCCTCCTCCACCAAATTTAACACTCGCCACAATGCAGTCTGAAAAATAGGATTTTGTTACAGAAACAAGTCTTGCATTTCTTTTACTGTTAAACAGAAATTGTTGGAAACAACCTTTTTACCTGTGATTGAACTTGAAGTGCCATCCCATTGTCAGGTTCAAACACTGATGACATCTATTAATCAGACAAGAAGCAAGGAACCAAGCAGTGACAGAGTTCAATTTAGCTCATGAGGAGAACGCATGGTGCTGAACACTTAGTCACAGTCTCGCCCTACGCTCTAAGGTTCAGCTCCCGCGTCCCTTTTTTTATTCAGAGTTCAATAGTCAACATCACTGAGGCCGCCTCTAAAAGGAGTGGTCACATATATTATGCAAAGCAGGTCCAGGACGCACAGTACGTGACGGAATGGGCTGGGGGCCTTGTGATATCGCCTTGTTCCCGCTTCGTCTGCGTGTTGTCGTCTTATCTTCGTTGAGGTCCTTGAAGTCATTGGCTGTTTGCGGGCTAAAACAAAGATAAGATCTGTGGCAGAGGCCACCCCTCAGACAAGAATTTTTGTCCTTGCATTAATTAGAAAAAGTCTAACTTCTTGAGCACAAAAGGTAATAACAGAAGCAACAGACTTTAAGCATACTAAAGATAGTGTGATCATATATACATAATTATTTTAACACCCATGGAATGGTCCTAAATGTTTTGGTATCCTGGAGCATTCAAAGTTTCTTTCACTGGAACTAAGAAGCCAAGCCCAACTCCTGGAAAAACCACCCCACACCATAATTCCTCCTCCACCAAATTTCACACTCGCCACTATGCAGTCCGAAATGTAGGATTTTGTTATAGAAACAAGTCTTGCTTTTCTTTTACTGTTAAACAGAAATTGTTGGAAACAACCTTTTTACCTGTGATTGAACTTGAAGTGCCATCCCATTGTCAGGTTCAAACACTGATGACATCTATTAATCAGACAAGAAGTGAAGTGAATTATATTTATATAGCGCTTTTCTCTAGTGACTCAAAGCGCTTTACATAGTGAAACCCCAATATCCAAGTTACATTTAAACCAGTGTGGGTGGCACTGAGAGCAGGTGGGTAAAGTGTCTTGCCCAAGGACAAGCAAGGCACCAAGCAGAGACAGAGTTCAATTTAGCTCATGAGGAGAACGCATGGCGCTGAACACTTAGTCACAGTCTCGCCCTACGCTCTAAAGTTCAGCTCCCGCATCCCTCTTTTTATTCAGAGTTCCATAGTCAACATCACTGAGGCCGCCTCTAAAAGGAGTGGTCACATATATTATGCAAAGCAGGTCCAGGACGCGCAGTACGTGACGGAATGGGCTGAGGGGCCTTGGGATATCGCCTTGTCCCCGCTTCGTCTGCGTGTTGTCAACGTGTTGTCAACGGAGTAAAAGTAGCGTTTCTTCTCTACAAATATGCTCAAGTAAAAGTAAAAGTATGTTGCATAAAAACTACTCTTAGAAGTACAATTTTTCCCAAAAGTTACTCCAGTAGATGTAACGGAGTAAATGTAGCGTGTTACTACCTACCTCTGCTAATTACATCTGAAACGCCCCCACTTCCGCCGCTTTATTTATTTTTTTAAGTTCTTCACTCTAACTTTCCTCATCCACAAATCTTTCATCCTGACTCAAATTAACGGTGAACTCGTCGCTTTCTCGGTCCGAATCGCTCTCGCTGCTGGTGGCCATGATTGTAAACAATGTGTGGATGTGAGGAGCTCCACAACCCGTGACGTCACGCGCACATCGTCTGCTACTTCCGGTACAGGCAAGGCTTTTTTATTAGCAAGCAAAAGTTGCAAACTTCATCGTGGATGTTCTCTACTAAATACTTTCAGCAAAAATATGGTGAAATGATGAAGTATGACACATAGAATGGACCTGCTATCCCCGTTTGAATAAGAACATCTCATTTCAGTAGGCCTTTAACTTAGGATGGATTAACTTAGGATGCACTTGTGGCGAAGACGAGGCGTCGGGGTGCATCAGAGGCGGCGCTGGCATCGACTGCTGTTTGCCGTCTTACTTTTGCGGGAAGAAAGGACAGAAAGTCTCTGAGAGACAGAGAGGGAGTTTTCAGCACCGTCAGCAGATCACAGTCTGTCTAATGATCTAATGGAGTCATCTCCGTGCCACTCCAGGGATTGTTTAACCCCTCACTCAACGCCAACAACGACTCACGTCCTCCACTGGCAGTTTGTTGTATTGTGTGTGTGTGTGTGTGTGTGTGTGTGTGTGTGTGTGTGTGTGTGTGTGTGTGTGTCTTGCCTATTTCATCCACCATCCTCTCTCTCTCTCTCTCTCCCGCCCTCTGCAGCTCTCCTCGGCTCTTCTCTTTGATGCCGTGTACGTGGTGGTGGCGGCGGTCCAGGAGCTGAACCGCAGCCAAAACGTGGGCGCCACTCAGCTCTCCTGCAAGTCCTCCAAAATCTGGGAGCACGGCACCAGCCTCATGAATTACCTGAGGATGGTAAGTCGGGCCCACGTTGCACAGGAGTGAGAAATGAAATGAATAATGCAAGGTTGATGTTTTTTTTTGTTTTTTTTTCCCTTGAGGGTTCATGTGTGTGAAATAAAAATCGAGGATAGTTTTATCAGCACTCTCCAGTCACGGCTTTTGTAAAATATTTTATTTATTTAATTTTAGTATGTTATTTTTGTGTTTATTTAATTGGATTCTATTAAATCCTATATTATTTTACCCGGAAAAATGATTACCGTATTTTCCGGACCATAGGGAGCAGCGGTTTATAAGGCGCACTTCTGATATTCAGGTTTATTTTCATGCAAAAGGCGCATTAAATAAGTCATATTATTATATATATTAGATTTTTTAAATGTAAAAGATATTCCTTGTGGTCTACATCAGTGGTTCTCAACCTTTTTTTTCAGCGATGTACCCCCTGTGAACATTTTTTTTATTCAAGTACCCCCTAATCAGAGCTAAGCACTTTTGGTTGAAAAAAAGAGATACAGAAGTAAAATACAGCACTATGTCATCAGTTTCTGATTTATTCAATTGTATAACAGTGCAAAATATTGCTCATTTGTATCTGTCTTTCTTGAACTATTAGGAAAAAAAGATATAAAAATAACTAGAAACTTGTTGAAAAATAAACAAGTGATTCATTTATAAATAAAGATTTCTCCACATAGAAGTAATCATCAACTTAAAGAGCCCTCTTTGGGGATTGTGATAGAGATCCTTCTGAATTCATGAACTTAATTTAATTAATGGTGAATATGTTCCCCATACTTAAGTGTTACCGCTTTTTTTATATATAATTGTTGTGAGAATAAAGTTCTAAAAATGATAGAAAGTGGTATTTTACAAGAATGAATCTAATCTAGAGTTGCAATTCTATTTAAATATATACATGGACAAAATACAAAGAAAAATGCCTAGAAATGTTCTTAACATCAGATAAAAAATATTTTGCTAAGAATTCCTAAAAAAAAAAAAATATATATATATATATATATATATATATATATATATATATATAGTTACATTTCAACAATTTTGCTCACAAAAAAAAGTGTTTTTCTTTTTTATTAAAAGTAAAAATTTATAAAACATGACATTTTTCTCTCAAAATGATGCCTACTCTTAAAAAAAAAAAAAAAATTGATATTAGTCTTCACAACTATACAACTTTATTATTTTGGAATTCAATGTTAATTGCTAAGAATTTCTAAAAATAGTAAGTAATAAAAAGAGAATAAAATTATAAAAATAATAGAAAGTGGTATTTTACAAGAATGCATCTCATCTAGAGTTGTATTTGATTTAGATATATACAAGAACAAAATAAAAAAAAATACCTAAAAATGTTTTTTTTTAACATCAGATACAAATAGATGGCTAAGAATTTCTAAAAACAAAACAAAAAAAACCCTAATATTTATTGTTACATTTGAACAATTTCCCACACGAAAAAAAATGTGTATATTTTTTTTATCAAAAGTAAAAATGTGTAAAACATGACATTTTTCTCTCAAAATGAAACCTGCTCTAAAAAAAATAAAAATTAAATAAGATACTTAATCTTTCCAACTTTATTATTTTGGAATTCAACGTTAATTGCTAAGAACTTCTAAAAAATAAAATAAATATTTATTGTTGCTTTTGAATAATTTCCCACAAAAAGATGTTCATTTGTTATTAAAAGTAAACATTTGTAAAACCTAACATTTTTCTCTCAAAATAACACCTACTCTAAAAAAATAAAATAAAAATAAGATACACAATCTTAACAACTATACAGCTTTATTCTTCAGCTATCTAGACTTTTTTTTTAACCTCTTAGAATTCTATGTTATAATTTTTGTCTTTTTTCTTTCTTCACACCGTTGCTCCAGCGCTTCTTCATAAACCAAACTGTTGGTTTTCCTATTGACGATCCCCGATCACTAAGCTTACATCACGTGGCTGCAAGACTGTAAGAAAGTGGACAAAGCGCAGATAAAGAGTGTTTTGTGTGGGCATAATGGCGGTAAAATACTTGATAATGGCAGGTAGCCTGCTGGCCATTCACTGGGAGAACACCAACACGGACAATGAGGCTTCTATTTGGCTGTAAATGCGTTAGATTATGGCTCCATCTTCAAATTATTATTCTAAATTTGACATTTTTCTGTGTTGGAGGGGAAAAAGAAAAGCAGGGATAGAGAGATGATCACTGCTGAGAGGGTGCAATGGCGAAGTCCTTTCATGTGCTGCCGTCTCTTTGTTGGACAGGTAGAACTGGAGGGTCTGACGGGCCACATTGAGTTCAACAGCAAAGGACAACGCTCCAACTACGCACTGAGGATCATGCAGAGCGGCAAGGACGGCCTAAGGCAGGTAAAGTGATGCCCGTGGGTCCTTTTTCTACCTTTTTGAAATGCATAAAGCAGGGGTCACCAACCTTTTTGAAAGCAAGAGCTACTTCTTGGGTACTGATTCATGCCAAGGGCTACCAGTTTGATACACACTTCAATCAATTGCCAGAAATAGCCAATTTGTTCAATTTACCTTTTAATAAATAAATCTATATATATATATATATATATATATATATTTAAAAAAAAGGGTATTTCTGTCCGTCATTCCATTGTACATTTTTTTTCCTTTTACAGAAGTTTTTTTTGTAGAGAATAAATGATGAAAAAAAACACTTAATTGAACGGTTTAAAAGAGGAAAAAACACGAAAAAAATGAAAATCTTCAATTTCGACTCTTTAAAATTCAAACTTCAACCCAAAAAAATGTATAGAAAAACTAGATAATTCAAATCTTTTTGGAAAAAAAAATAAAAAATAATTTATGCAACATCATTAGTCATTTTTCCTGATTAAGATTAATTTCAGAAATTTGATGACATGTTTTAAATAGGTTAAAATCCAATCTGCACTTTGTTAGAATATATAACAAATTGGACCAAGCTATATTTCTAACAAAGACAAATCCTTATTTCTTCTAGATTTTCCAGAACAAAATGTTTTAAAGTAATTCAAAAGACTTTAAAATAAGATTTAAATTTGATTCTACAGATTATCTAGATTTGCCAGAATAATCTTTTTGTATTTTAATCATAAATTTGAAAAAATATTTTTACAAATATTCTTTGTCGAAAAAACAGAAGCTAAAATGAAGAATTAAATTAAAATGTATTTATTATTCTTTACAATAAAAACAATTACTTGAACATTGATTTAAATCCTCAGGAAAGAAGAGGAAGGAATTTAAAATCAATCAATCAATCAATCAATGTTTACTTATATAGCCCTAAATCACTAGTGTCTCAAAGGGCTGCACAAACCACCACGACATCCTCGGTAGGCCCACATAAGGGCAAGGAAAAACTCACACCCAGTGGGACATCGGTGACAATGATGACTATGAGAACCTTGGAGAGGAGGAAAGCAATGGATGTCGAGCGGGTCTAACATGATACTGTGAAAGTTCAATCCATAATGGATCCAACACAGCTGCGAGAGTCCAGTCCAAAGCGGATCCAACACGGCAGCGAGAGTCCCGTTCACAGCGGAGCCAGCAGGAAACCATCCCAAGTGGAGGCGGATCAGCAGCGCAGAGATCTCCCCAGCCGATACACAGGCAAGCAGTACATGGCCACCGGATCGGACCGGACCCCCTCCACAAGGGAGAGTGGGACATAGGAGAAAAAGAAAAGAAACGGCGGATCAACTGGTCTAAAAAGGGAGTCTATTTAAAGGCTAGAGTATACAAATGAGTTTTAAGGTGAGACTTAAATGCTTCTACTGAGGTGGCATCTCGAACTGTTACCGGGAGGGCATTCCAGAGTACTGGAGCCCGAAATGAAAACGCTCTATAGCCCGCAGACTTTTTTTGGGCTTTAGGAATCACTAACAAGCCGGAGTCCTTTGAAGGCAGATGTCTTGCCGGGACATATGGTACAATACAATCGGCAAGATAGGATGGAGCTAGACCGTGTAGTATTTTATACGTAAGTAGTAAAACCTTAAAGTCACATCTTAAGTGCACAGGAAGCCAGTGCAGGTGCGCCAGTATAGGCATATATGTATGTATATATGTATATAAAGGTATATACAGTATAGGTATATATGAATGTATATATGTATATAAAGGTATATACAGTACAGGTATATATGTATGTATATATGTATATAAAGGTATATACGGTATAGGTATATATGTATGTATATATGTATATAAAGGTATATACAGTACAGGCGTAATATGATCAAACTTTCTTGTTCTTGTCAAAAGTCTAGCAGCCGCATTTTGTACCAACTGTAATCTTTTAATGCTAGACATGGGGAGACCCGAAAATAATACGTTACAGTAATCGAGACGAGACGTAACAAACGCATGAATAATGATCTCAGCGTCTTTAGTGGACAGAATGGAGCGAATTTTAGCGATATTACAGAGATGAAAGAAGGCCGTTTTAGTAACGCTTTTAATGTGTGACTCAAAGGAGAGAGTTGGGTCGAAGATAATACCCAGATTCTTTACCGTGTCGCCTTGTTTAATTGTTTGGTTGTCAAATGTTAGAGTTGTATTATTAAATAGAGTTCGGTGTCTAGCAGGACCGATAATCAGCATTTCCGTTTTTTTGGCGTTGAGTTGCAAAAAATTAGCGGACATCCATTGTTTATTTTCATTAAGACACGCCTCTAGCTGACTACAATCCGGCGTGTTGGTCAGCTTTAGGGGCATGTAGAGTTGGGTGTCATCAGCATAACAGTGAAAGCTAACACCGTATTTGCGTATGATGTCACCTAGCGGCAGCATGTAGATGCTGAAGAGTGCAGGGCCAAGGACCGAACCCTGGGGAACTCCACACGTTACCTTAACGTAGTCCGAGGTCACATTGTTATGGGAGACACACTGCATCCTATCAGTAAGATAAGAGTTAAACCAAGACAGGGCTAAGTCTGACATACCAATTCGTGTTTTGATACGTTCTAATAAAATATTATGATCGACGGTGTCGAAAGCAGCGCTAAGATCGAGGAGCAGCAACATAGATGACGCATCAGAATCCATCGTTAGCAATAGATCATTAGTCATTTTTGCGAGGGCTGTCTCCGTGGAGTGATTTGCTCTGAAACCGGATTGAAAGGTTTCACATAGATTGTTAGACGCTAAGTGTTCATTTAACTGCTCCGCAACAATTTTTTCGAGGATTTTTGAAATAAAGGGAAGGTGAGACACCGGTCGGTAGTTTACCATGAGGTCAGGATCGAGGTTAGGTCTTTTAAGAAGAGGATGAATAACCGCTTTTTTGAATGCTAGGGGAACAGTGCCCGAGGAGAGTGATAAGTTTATAATATTTAGCACTGATGGACCTAATAATACAAAGAGCTCCTTGATCAGTTTCCCAGGAAGTGGGTCATGTAAACATGTTGTCTGTTTTATTCCATTTACACGTTGTAACAATTCCTCTAATGTTATTTCCTCAAAACGAGAGAAACTATTTTGGAGGGCAGTATCCGCCGTATATACAATCGTGTCAGTGTTAATAGAACCCCGTTGTAGCTGGGACGCATTGTCTTTAATCTCCTTTCTAATGACTTCAATTTTCTTACTAAAGAATTGCATAAAGTCATCAGCTGAGTGGGTTGAGCTACTGGAAGGGGTCCCTTGTTGGGTTAGCGATGCTACCGTACTAAACAAAAATTTAGGATCGTTTTTATTACGGTGGATGAGATTTGAGTAATAATTAGCTTTAGCTAAGGTAAGCATGCGTTTATAAGTTATTAAACCATCACTCCATGCTTGATGGTGCACCTCAAGTTTAGTCGTGCGCCATTTGCGTTCCAGCTTTCTACATAATAATTTCTGAGCTCTAGTTTCTTCTGTAAACCATGGGGTGCGCTTTTTTGGAGCCTTTTTTAACTTTAGCAGTGCTATGTTATAAGGGCAAGGAAAACTCACACCCAGTGGGACGTCGGTGACAATGATGACTATGAGAACCTTGGAGAGGAGGAAAGCAATGGATGTCTAACATGATACTGTGAAAGTTCAATCCATAATGGATCCAACACAGTCGCGAGAGTCCAGTCCAAAGGTAAAAGGTAAAAAGGTATATGTGTTTAAAAATCCTCAAATCATTTTTAAGGTTGTATTTTTTCTCTAAAATTGTCTTTCTGAAAGTTATAAGAAGCAAAGTAAAAAAAAAAATGAATTTATTTAAACAAGTGAAGACCAAGTCTTTAAAATATTTTCTTGGATTTTCAAATTCTATTTGAGTTTTGTCTCTCTTGGAATTAAAAATGTCCAGCAAAGCGAGACCAGCTTGCTAGTAAATAAATACAATTTAAAAAATAGAGGCAGCTCACTGGTAAGTGCTGCTATTTGAGTTATTTTTAGAACAGGCCAGCGGGCGACTCATCTGGTCCTTACGGGCCACGCGTTGGTGACCCCTGGCATAAACATATTAAAATTGAGATGCTATTTCATATTTATCACGAGGCAGGATGCATCCGTGCCTCGGATTTGTGTGCACGCTTGAGAGAAACCATCATTCTGCCGCTGCTACGGCGGCAACGTTGCTTTACAGCCGTCGTAACCGATTTTATGACATTGTTTTCACCGTTGCTGGAAAACTACCTAAAAAAAAATCCCAGCCTAACTGGGGAGCGTCATTCTCTGAGCGGGAGAATTCTCTCCCATCCATCAATGCCTGCTAAGAAGGCCCCGGTGGAACCCGGGCGGGAGCGGCAGATAGCTTGGGGGGAAAAATAAAATAAAAGTTGAATGCGAATTATAGATGGGAGGCAAAAAGTGGTGACGGGAGATAGAAATCAGCAGCAGAGACGCTGGACGGCAGGGGTGTCCAAAGTGTGGCCCGGGGCCATTTGTGGCCCACAGGTCATTTGTTAACGGCCCCACAACACATTCTAAAAACACGATAAAAAAACAAATGTTGTATAAAACAGCAAACAGGTGAAATGTAATAATAAATTGTTACAATTTTTAGTCTAATAACACAAAGCTGTCATGCAGGCTGTTTCTTTAAAAAGATAATAATGAATCAAAATGAACTTTATTATGAATTATTGACCTATTCAAGGCTCCAATTATGTCACATTAAATATTCCACTTTGAGATATTCTTTGGAAAAATGTTGCATAATTTTATGTTTGGCATATAAAAAACTGAGCGGTTTTTTTTTTGTTTTTTTTAAAGACGGGCCTAAAACGAACAAATAAACATGAACAACAATCAAACTTATAATTTAAAGGATGAATCTGATGTTGATCTTGAGATTATTGTGCTAAAAGTAAACAGTAAAAAAAATATATATAATTTATTTTTTAACACTTAAATGAGTGGAACCCTTTTGGAACCCCAATAATTTTAGTGGGATTTTTTTTGTAAGGGTCATTGCTCAAAAAATGTCAATGTTCTTATAAGTTATTGACCTTTTTAAGGCCTTAATTATTTTTACAATATCAAATATTCCACTTTAAAATTTAATCGGGGGAAAATATTGCACATTAGGTGATTTTGTTCCATAAAAAATCGGGGTTCTTCTTTGACAAAAAGGACATACAACTTAAATGTTTAACTTTTTTTGGACTGATAGACCTAATGTTGATCGAGAGATGTAAACTTTGAATAATAATAATAATAATAATAAATAATTATAATATTTTTAATATTTTTTTGACAAAAACCCTTTGGCTTTACCGTGTTCAAGCCTGAGTGGAGGCCTAAATGTAGACTTTTTTTATACATTTATTGTATTGGTTTTTAAATTGAAAAATATCAAAATGGCCCCCGCTCGCTTTGATTTTTCAGTGTGTGGCCCTCAGTGGAGAAAGTTTGGACACCCCTGCTGTACGGCCTCAGATACATGAGTTAGATGGACTTAAAAGGTCAGGTTTCAAACACTGATGGCATCTATTAAACAAGACAAGAAGCAAGGAGTTAAACAGAGACAGAATTAAATTAGGCTCAATTTGAGGAGAGACGCCTGGACACTGCACCCTTGTACAGTCTCTCAGCACGCTCTGGCGAAAGATTGCCCGCCACCTTTTTATTTGGACTTTCCCTGATTACATGGTGTGAAGGTCTTGCTCCTCTGGGTTCTTCAGACCACCCAGGACGGGTATGACAGTCTTGACAGTTTTACAATAATGGTGTATTGTGGGATTTTGCAAAGTCTTTCTTTTGCTTTTCAGCAATTGTCATGCAGTCACTTCGCTGCAGGTCCACAGTACAGCCCCCCCCCCCCCCCCACACACATTTCAACTGCTGTTTCTAAGGGATATGGGTCGTAAACAGCGTTGCCTTCGGTTACATAACAGTTCAAAGAAAAGGTCGTAAACAGTTCACTGAAAAGGTGGCAAAACCGTTCAAACAAGCGGTGCCCGGAGGGGAGTCTGGTCCTGCTTCCTTTTCCATTTTGTAGTTCTTGGGTCAATACAAGATATTTCTGTTGATTACAATACATGAAAGAAGCATAACACCTTCATGTTGCATCATGTTGCTTCCCATCCTACACAGTGGAGTTTTACAAGCCGCCTTCTTGGTAGATCAAAGACAGCTTTTGTCTTTTCGCCGGGAACTCGTATCAACACGAAGTATTGTGATAACTTAGATACAATTATTCTGACATAAGGGAATTGAGATAAAACTGTCCATGAAGGCCAATAACAAGAAGGTCATTATGGGTGTAATATGATCAAGTAACCTTTTCTCCTGTGAAATGTTCCAAATAAGTTTTTGATGAGCATTCCTCAACTGTCTCAGTCTTTTTTGCCACTTGTGCCAGCTTTTTTTGAAACATGTTGCGGGCATCAAATTCCAAATGAGTTAATAAATGCAAAGAATAAAGTTTTCCAGTGCGAACGTTAAGTATCTAGTCTCTGCAGTCTATTCAATGAATATACAGTCGTGGTCAAAAGTTTACATACACTTGTAAAGAGTGACTGGAGCACATACTTGATAATCACAAAAAACATTATTGGAGTTTGGCTTTTTTATGAATTCATTATGGGTCTACTGAAAATGTGACATCATCTACTGGGTCAAAAGTATACGTACAGCAAAGTTAATATTTGGTTATGTGTCTCTTGGCAAGTTTTTGGTAGCCATCGACAAGCTTCTGGTGGAATTTTTGACCACTCCTCTTGACAAAATTGGTGCAGTTCAGCTGAATTTGTTCATTTTCTGACATTGACTTGTTTCTTCAGCATTGTCCACACATGTAAGACTTTGGGAAGGCCATTCTAAAACCTTCATTCTAGCCTGATTTAGCCATTCCTTTACCACTTTTGAGGTGTGTTTGGGGTCATTGTCCTGTTGGAACAGCCAACTGCGCCCAAGACCCAATTTCCGGGCTGATGATTTTAGGTTGTTCTGAAGAATTTGGAGGTAATCCTCCCTTTTTCATTGTCCCATTTACAGTAGACATGGTGGTCCTGGGATTAAAGGCCTCCCCTTTTCTCCTCCAATTATATTGCTGGGTATTTTTGTTTCATCTGACATCACATGGACATACTGGAGATCAATACCTTCTTTAGTAAAGTTCTGACTGTAGGTTGAAAAGGATTTGCAAATCATGGTGTTTTGTTTTTATTTACAATTTACACAATGTGCCAACTTCACTGCTTTTGGTATTTTTACAACAGCTTAACTATTTTCCAAAATGTAAAAAAAAAACATTAAACAAATACGCTAACCCTCTCATGATCCGCGGCTCGAATCATTTCATATTCTGGTTTGGTGATGTTTTTGCAACACATCCTGTTTGGTTTTTGTCTTCCCTATTTCCTGGTGGCACTTCCTCTTTGTTTCCGTTGCCGTAGTTACTCATTAGTGTCACCTGCCTTTTGTTTTTTACGCGCACCTGCTTTATGATTACGTTCCTGTATTTAAGCCTGCCTTCTTTGTTCACATCCTGTTTGGTTTCCCTAGTTCCTGGTGGCACTTCCTCTTTGTTTCCGTTGCCATAGTTACTCATTAGTGTCACCTGCCTTTTGTTTTTTACGCGCACCTGCTTTATGATTACGTTCCTGTATTTAAACCTGCCTTCTTTGTTCACATCCTGTTTGGTTTCCCTAGTTCCTGGTGGCACTTCCTGTTTGTTTCCATTGCCATAGTTACTCATTAATCTCACCTGCCTTTTGTTTTTCACGCACACCTGCCTTATGATTACATTCCTGTATTTAAGCCTGCCTTCTTTGTTCATTCTTTCTCGCAGTCTAGTTTGTGTTTCGATGCAAAAGGTGACGTCGCTATCCCTGCTTGTGGTAAAATACTTTTTGTTTTTGTTAGCTTCCACGCTATTCCTCTGTTTGTTTCCCTAGCTTACACGCTAGCGCCTTTAGTTCCTTCTAGCTCCCATGCTAGTAATGTTTGTTTTGTCTCTAGTGCCTTTGTGCAAGTTTTTGTGTTCCTAGTCTGTTTTGTTAGTATTAATAAATCCTCCTTTCGAGAGAACGAACCATCACCACAATGCCAGCAAAGCGTCACAAACCCCTTCTATGAGTCGACGACAGTGTGACTGTTTACTGTCAAATCTGCAGAGATCATACCAGCTGGTCATGTGTTGCCAAAGCTAGCAGTCCCGTGTGGATATTCTCCACAATCCCGACTTTTGTCAACCAAACACTTTATTGCCATTCCTCGTCATTGAGAGTACCCCCCCGCCTTCTCTCCTCTACGCTGCTGTTGTGATGGGATAATAAGTGATTACCGGCATCTCCCATTGTTCCGTCCTCTTATGCACCAAGAGCGGAGATTATGGCGAATAGCAGCGCTAAAGCACTCCCGTTTTCCTGTCGGCGCCGAGACTTTAAATCACTCTTCGCTTTGAATCGCGACGTAAAGCTGTTGAGTGAAATCCTGCGTGCAGCGCTCACCTGTCCGCCGCTCCAGGCTGGTTGGCTGTCGGGAGGAGAGAGCGCCGCTGTGTGGCCGCTCAGGTGTCGCGTCCTGCAGGTGCAACCCCCGGCCCTTGTTGCATTGAAAGTCTTCTCACATTCTCCGCTGAAGCCCTCAAATTATAAAGTAGGGCTCCCGACTCGGTTAAACTACTTGTCGGCAGTTAGGCAGACATTTTGTTCACAAACATACCTTTTAAAAAAACTTGTTTGAAAATGGGCGGGGATTATTGGTGACCGGAACCGGAATGCAACCTCTCTCGTGCAACCTGGTAAGATGCTCTCATACACATAACTGAAATCCTTGCAAACATACTACTGAAATTGTTGTCTCTAACCCTCACGAGATGTGTGTGTGTGAGAGAGAGAAAAACATTTTAGTTGTTTATGTGAGAGCATTTCAGCAGTGTATGTGAGAGCTTTTCAGTGGTGTATGTGAGAGCTTTTCAGGAGTGTATGTGAGAGCTTTTCAGTGGTGTATGTGAGAGCTTTTCAGGAGTGTATGTGAGAGCTTTTCAGTGGTGTATGTGAGAGCTTTTCAGGAGTGTATGTGACAGCTTTTCAGTAGTGTATGTGAAAGCATTTCAGTAGGGTGTATAAGACTGTTTCAGTAGTGTGTGAGAGAAAAACATTTTAGTTTTTTATGTGAGAGCATTTTAGTAGTGTATTTGAGATCTTTTCAGGGGTGTATGTGAGAGTTTTTCAGTAGTGTATGTCAGAGCTTTTCAGTAGTGTATGTGAGAGCATTTCAGTAGTGT
Source organism: Nerophis ophidion (assembly GCF_033978795.1). Lineage (NCBI taxonomy): Eukaryota > Metazoa > Chordata > Actinopteri > Syngnathiformes > Syngnathidae > Nerophis > Nerophis ophidion. Next base: position 47,920,433 of record NC_084628.1, read on the forward strand.
CTATAAGACTGTTTCAGTTGTGTGTGAGAGAAAACATTTTAGTTGTTTATGTGAGAGCGTTTTAGTAGTGTATGTGAGATCTTTTCAGGAGTGTATGTGAGAGCATTTCACTTGTGTATGTGAGAGCATTCCAGTAGTTTGTATAAGACTTTCAGTAGTGTGTGTGTGTGTGAGGGAAAAACATTTTAGTTGTTTATGTGAGAGCATTTAGTAGTGTATGTGAGAGCATTTCAGTCGTGTATGTAAGAGCTTTTCAGTAGTGTATGTGAGATTTCAGTAGTGCATGTGAGAGCATTTCAGTAGTGTATGTGAGTGTTTCAGTCATGTGTGTGAGAGAAAAAACATTTCATTTGTTTGTGAGAGCTTTCCAGTAGTGTATATAAGATAAGCGGAAGAAGATGGATGGATATGAGTGTTTCAGTAGTGTGTGAGAGAGAAAAACATTTCAGTTTATATGAGAGCATTTCAGTAGTGTATGTGAGAGCATTTCAGTAGTGTATGTGAGTGTTTCAGTCGTGTGTGAGAGAAAAAACTTTTCATTTGTTTGTGAGAGCTTTCCAGTAGTGTATATAAGATAAGCGGAAGAAGATGGCTGGATGGATGTATATATCAGTGTTTCAGTAGTGTGTACTAGAGTGTTTTCAGTAGTGTGTGTGAGAGAGAAAAACATTTCAGTTGTTTATGTGAGAGCATTTCAGTAGTGTGTGTAAGAGGTAATCCTGAATAATGTCCCAAACGGCCCCTCATACATTCACATCTGTCGTGCTAATGGTGTTGTTTAGCAGGACTTTCTCAGGACCAAAATACCTCATCAAACATCAACTTGTTTGGTTTTTTTTTTTAGCCTTGTCGGTGTCTTCCTGCGTCCCCCGTGTCCACGCTGGCACCGGGCCAATGCAACATTGTGTCATGCTACGGTGTCAAAGGTGGTGATTCCAAGCAGAAGTGTGGAAAAGGCAGAGCGCCAGCTGTGTTTTGTTTTGTTGACACCTTCCGCCGCACATACTGCCCGCGTCGGGCTCTCTGTGGCCAAACTAACAACAACCAAAAAATAAATAAAAAACGAAAATTGTGAGGGTTTTGGCAGAGTTGGCTCGCTGCCGCAATTATCAACCACGCTCCCAGGTAACGCTATCAAAGCGTGAACATTTGCATCTCTGCATGGGACTCCACTACAGCTTGATTTTCTGCATTAATGTGCAGAAGTTTTTTTGTTTTTTTTTAACTCTGCAAGTGTGTTTTTTTTGTTTATTTTAGATGCCAGTGATGGTAATGAGGAGAAATATGATATCTTAGTAAGTAAATGAAGCGGCTGCTCGCTCTAGGCTATTGTCGCACCCTGGCTTTATCCACAAGAATCTGTAAAAGGTTGCATGTTTACTGGTTTTAAAATAGATTTTATTTTATTATTTGTATTATGAGTCTACTGAAAATGTGAGCAAATCTGCTGGGTCAAAAGTATACATACACCAATGTTGAGATTGGCTTAAGGCGCTTTTAGTAGCCACCCACAAGCTTCTGCTTGAATTTTTGACCACTCCTCTTGACAAAGTTGGTGCGGTTTAGCTTTTCTGACATGGACTTATTTCTTCAGCATTGTCCACACGTTTAAAGGCCTACTGAAAGCCACTACTAGCGACCACGCAGTCTGATAGTTTATATATCAATGATGAAATATTAACATTGCAACACATGCCAATACGGCCTTCTTAGTTTACTAAATTGCAATTTTAAATTTCGCGCAGAGTATCCTGTTGAAAACGTCGGTATGATGACGCGTGCGGTTGACGTCTCGGATTGTAGCGGACATTTTTTTCCAGCCCGATCCCAGCTATAGTAGTCTGCTTTAATCGCAGAATTACACAGTATTCTGGACATCTGTGTTGCTGAATCTTTTGCAATTTGTTCTTTTAATAATGGAGACGTCAAAGAAGAAAGATGTAGGTGGGAAGCGGTGTATTGCGGCCGCCTTTAGCAAACCAAACACAGCGAGTGTTTCTTTGTTTACATTCCCGAAAGATGACTGTGAAGCTTTAATATGGAACAGAGCGGTCAAGCAAACATGGTTCCCTACCACATGTCAACCGCCAAGTTTTTTATGAAAAAATGGTGGTAACAAGTCGGCTCTTACCGTAGACATGAGCGGATAGCTTGCGTCGTTCCTCCTGCAGCTGCGGACTCTTTTACCTCCTCCCACCGGCCGCCCCCGACCGCCGGATGCTTACACCAAGGAGGGGCAGCCGTTTGGGCGTCTTTTTTTTAAAAAAAAATGATAGAGATGTTAGATTTTTCTAGTGGTTAGTAGTCAGAAATAGGCTCAGGGGACACATAATAATCATGATAATAATAAATCGGAGTCCTTTTCCAGTTATCCAAAGTACTTTACACTAAAACTAACTTTCATTTGGTCCACATTGCACATATTACTCTTATAACAGTAAATTGTGTGTAATTAGGGACAAAGGAGATAAAAGTATAGACTGCAAAAACGAGCTGACAAAGTATAACCTAAAAAGACTAGATTTTAGGAAAAAATACGAAAAAATTGTGAAATTATCTCTCCATGTAGCTCCTTAATTTTACTTGAAAAGACATCCTAAACACACACACACACACACACACACACACACACACACACACGCACGCAGCAGGCTTAGACAGGAGGACAGAGTGTTGGTACACAGAACATCAGAGGGTCAAATGTGCGAGAAAATGAGAGCAGACAGGGTTGACAAACCATGTTCCAACCTTGTGTGGGAAATGCAAGTGCAGAAACACAAAAAAATTATTCCTGTGGGATGCTGAAACTGTCAGAGAAATTTTCCATGCAACATTCTTATTGTTATTACACAGCCAGCGTTTGGGGGTTCAGTGGACCCGTTGCATTTTGTGGCTTTTAATGCCTCACAATCAAACACTTTTATGTAAAAATACTGAATAGATGTTTACCTTATCCCAACAAACATTGGTTCATCGATGTTTACCTTATCACAATAAACATTTGTTCAGTATTTCAACATAAAAGTGTTGGATTGTGAGGCAATGAAAGCCACAAAATGCAAGGGGTCCATCAGACCCACAAACGCTGGCTGAGTAACAACAATGTGAACATTACACAAGGGTTAAACTACAATAGGCAAAATATAATTATTCATGCTTAATTTAAGATTAAATATTAAAAAATAACTAAATGGCTCTTTAGACTATAGCAGGGGTGTCAAAAGTGCGGCCCGGGAGACATTTGTGGCCCGCGGGTAATTTTTTAACGGCTCTAAGCGCATTCTAAAAATACGATTAAAAAGAACTGAAAAAGTGATATAAAAGAGTAAACAGGTGAAATGTGACAAGAAAATGTTGCAATGTTGACTCTAATAACACAAAGCTGCCATGCAGGCTGTTATTTTCTTGAAAAAAATTATATCCATCCATCCATTTTCTACCGCTTATTCCCCTTTGGGGTCGCGGGGGGAGCTGGCGTCTATCTCAGCTACAATCGGGCGGAAGGCAGGGTACACCCTGGACAAGTCGCCACCTCCTCGCAGGGCCAACACAGATAGACAGAAAACATTCACACTCACATTCACACACTAGGGCCAATCTAAATAATAATGAATCAAAATCAATGTCACATTAAATATTTTAATTTGAGATATTTTTTGGGGAAAATGTTGCATATTTTGTGATTGCCATATAAAAAAACCAACAAATAAAAAACATAAACAACAATAAAAGTTATAATTGACAGGTGGATCTGAAGTTTATCTCAAGATAAGATTTTTTTTTAAAGTAAACCTTAAAAAATATATATATATATATATATATATATATTTTTTTTTTTTTTTTAATGAGTAAAACCCTTTAGGATCCCCAATAATTTTAGTGCGATTTTTTTTTTTTTTTTTTTTTTTTTTTTGTGTAAAAAAATAATAACAAATTGAAATCAATGGTGTTATGTGTTGACATTTTTAAGGTTACAATTCTTCTACAATCTCAAATATTCCACTTTAAAATTCTATTGGGGGAAAGTATTGCATATTTTGTGTTTTTTTTCCATAACAAAACAGGGTTTTCTTTGACAAAAAGGGCATACAACTTAAAATCTTTAAAAGCGTTATATTGACAGATAGACTTAATGTTGATCTATAGCAGGGGTAGGGAACCTAGGGCTCTAGAGCCAGATGTGGCTCTTTTGAAGACTGCATCTGGCTCTCAGATAAATCTGAGCTGACATTGCTTAACACGATAAGTAATGAATAATTCCACTTGTAATCACAGTGTGAAACATAACGTTCAAAATATGAAATATTCTCATGCATTTTTATGTTCAAGAAGTTGCGTTAATTATAAGAAGTAATTTATTTATTATTGGTAAGTGTTTGGGCTTGCCCTCCTGGGGGTTCTTCAGACCACCAAGCACCAACATGAGAGACTGTTTTAGGGTTAAAATATATATATTTTTTTCAATTAGTCTCTCAGTTGCTTTCCAGCAATTGTCTTTTTCTCTTTCGTCCTCACTCGCGCTCTGGCTCCAGCCCCGACCCTGTCTCTCCTCCTGGCTGTTGCTTATAACAGAGCGACAGGTGATTAGATAAAAGGCCCAGGTGGGCCAACTACGCACCTGTCGCTGATTTCGAGGCCGGTCCTGGCAACATCCCTCTTTGCTGCAGGCCCGCAGGCCACGCCCCCTCCACAGTTAACTTCAAAATAACAATGTTAATACAAAGAAAAAGAGACCTATTATACTCTGGAAATGTTGGTCTTACTCAAAAATGCACGCGTTTAGTTGTGTTCAGTGTTAAAAAAAATATTATATGGCTCTTAGGGAAATACATTTTAAAATATTTGACTTCTTGGCTCTCTCAGACAAAAAGGTTCCCGACCCCTGATCTATAGATTTAAACTTTGAATAACAATAATAGAAAATAATGACACATTTTAAACCTTTTTTTGACCAAAATCCTTTGGGGTCCCTGGGATCAAGCCTGAGTGGAGTCCTAAATGTATATTTTTACACATATATTGTATTGCTTTTTGAAATAAAAACAAATCAATATGGACCCCGCTTGCTTTAATTTTTCAGTGTGCGGCCCTCGGTGGAAAAAGTTTGGACACCCCTGGACTACAGGGACATTTCTAGGAACAAAAGTTGAAATATTGGCAAATGGCATATAATTTCTTTTTTTTTTTTTTTTTTTTTTTTTTTCTTCTTTCTTCTTCTTTTTCTTCCACGCGATGCTGCAGAGTCTTGTCAACCAAGACAGCTCCACAGCATCCAGAGCCTTAAGGAACTCCGGGCGGATCTCGTCCACCCCCGGGGCCTTGCCGCCGAGGAGCTTTTTAACTACCTCAGCGACCTCAGCCCCAGAAATAGGAGAGTCCACCACAGATTCCCCAGGCACTGCTTCCTCATAGGAAGACGTGTTTGTGGGATTGAGGAGGTCTTTGAAGTACTCCAAGTACTCTTCGAAGTACAGCATCGCGTGGACATCGGTGGCGGTACCTCTGGATTGGCAGACCGGGGTGGTGGTTCCTCTCTTTAAGAAGGGGGACCGGAGGGTGTGTTCCAACTATGGTGGGATCACACTCCTCAGCCTTCCCAGTAAGGTTTATTCAGGTGTACTGGAGAGGAGGCTACGCCGGATAGTCCAACCTCGGATTCAGGAGGAACAGTGTGGTTTTCGTCCTGGTCGTGGAACTGTGGACCAGCTCTATACTCTGGCCAGGGTTCTTGAGGGTGCATGGGAGTTTGCCCAACCAGTCTACATGTGCTTTGTGGACTTGGAGAAGGCATTGGACCGTGTCCCTCGGGAAGTCCTGTGGGGAGTGCTCAGAGAGTATGGGGTATCGGACTGTCTGATTGTGGCGGTCCACTTCCTGTATGATCAGTGTCAGAGCTTGGTCCGCATTGCCGGCAGTAAGTCGGACACATTTCCAGTGAGGGTTGGACTCCGCCAAGGCTGTCCTTTGTCACCCATTCTGTTCATAACTTTTATGGATAGAATTTCTAGGCGCAGTCAAGGCGTTGAGGGGATCTGGTTTGGTGGCCACGGGATTAGGTCTCTGCTTTTTGCAGATGATGTGGTCCTGATGGCTTCATCTGACCGGGATCTTCAGCTCTCACTGGATCGGTTCGCAGCCGAGTGTGAAGCGACCAGAATGAGAATCAGCACCTCCAAGTCCGAGTCCATGGTTCTCGCCCGGAAAAGGGTGGAGTGCCATCTCCGGGTTGGGGAGGAGACCCTGCCCCAAGTGGAGGAGTTCAAGTACCTAGGAGTCTTGTTCACGAGTGAGGGAAGAGTGGATGGTGAGATCGACAGGCGGATCGGTGCGGCGTCTTCAGTAATGCGGACGTTGTACCGATCCGTTGTGGTGAAGAAGGAGCTGAGCCGGAAGGCAAAGCTCTCAATTTACCGGTCGATCTACGTTCCCATCCTCACCTATGGTCATGAGCTTTGGGTCATGACCGAAAGGATAAGATCACGGGTACAAGCGGCCCAAATGAGTTTGGGTCTCTCCCTTAGAGATAGGGTGAGAAGCTCTGTCATCCGGGAGGAACTCAAAGTAAAGCCGCTGCTCCTCCACATGGAGAGGAGCCAGATGAGGTGGTTCGGGCATCTGGTCAGGATGCCACCCGAACGCCTCCCTAGGGAGGTGTTTAGGGCACGTCCAACCGGTAGGAGGCCACGTTGGGAAGACCCAGGACACGTTGGGAAGACTATGTCTCCCGGCTGGCCTGGGAACGCCTCGGGATCCCCCGGGAAGAGCTAGACGAAGTGGCTGGGGAGAGGGAAGTCTGGGTTTCCCTGCTTAGGCTGTTGCCCCCGCGACCCGACCTCGGATAAGCGGAAGATGATGGATGGATGGGCATATAATTGTTTGTATTGTAAAGAAACAACAGCAGGCTTTTCTTGTCTAATATAAAAGTCATCAGACCTCAAAGTGCATGCATTGACCCTTCAAATATCTGGGAGTGTCTAATCCTATTATTTTGATGGAAGTGCCTGCATGGCTACTTTTGCTACTCCTACTTACATCCTTTAACGAGTCGTTTCAAGGAGTCGGCTGGGGATTTTTTATTTTTGTTCATCTCCCCCAGATGGTTTGAAGAGCAGGAGTGGGCTGCAAAGCAGTGTCGTTGCTGATATATAAATGGTTAGTATCACTTAGCTCTCCAGGCACCAGGCGTCTCCGTCTTTGTCTCTCTCGTCCGTCTTTCCTCTCCGGTACCATTAGTGCTTGTTGCTAGAATGGATGAGCACATCATGTGTTTGCTGGATTGTATCGAGGGGGCGCTGGGCTGGGGCGAGAATGCGGCTTGCAGACTGATCCATCTGACAACAGTTGGCAGCGCTGTTTGCATGTTTGCTTTTTTTTGTTTTTTCATTTCCACAGCGCACATGTCAGCAGTTATGCGTGTGAGCACTGATGCCAGACGCCGCCGCCGCCGCTTGTTTCTTGGCAACACACACACCGCCATCGTTGCAATTTTAGCAAATGCAGAAGTGTCTTCCAAAACAAACACTGGGCTTCTGCGGACTCTCTTGGATTGTTGCTCAGCAGCCTGTGTGTCTGTTGAGTGTCTGACTTCACACGTGTGCTGGCAGGGAGCTACCATGCCGCTCCTGCAGGGGAGACAATCACTATTTACGGCAGGGGGAGGGAGCCAGATGTGGCTCTTTTGATAACTGCATCTGGCTCTCAGATAAATCCGAGCTGACATTGCTTAAAGGGGAACATTATCAGCAGACCTATGTAAGCGTCAATATATACCTTGATGGTGCAGAAAAAAGACCATGTATTTTTTTAACCGATTCCCGAACTCTAAATGGGTGAATTTTGGCAAATTAAACGCCTTTCTGTTTATCGCTCTTTTAGCGATGACGTCAGAACGTGACGTCACCGAGGTAACACACCCGCCATTTTCATTTTCAACACATTGCAAACACCGGGTCTCTGCTCTGTTATTTTCCGTTTTTTTGACTATTTTTTGTAACCTTGGAGACATCATGCCTGGTGGGTGTGTTGTCGGAGGGTGTAACAACACTAACAGGGAGGGATTCAAGTTGCACCACTGGCAAGAAATCTGCCGCCAGACCCCCATTGAATGTGCCAGAGTGTCTTCACATTTGACCGGAGATGCTAAGACAGACATGGCACAGAGATGTATGGATAACCTGCAGATGCATTTGCAACCATTAAGTCAACCAAATCACAAAGCTGAGTTTTGTGGATGTTGTTGACTTATGTGCTAATCAGACATATTTGGTCGCGGCATGACTACCAGCTAATCGATGCTAACATGCTACGCTAATCGATGCTAACATGCTATTTACGCTAGCTGTATGTACATTTGAAACTAGATACCCACATTTAATGCGAAACAAACACTTGCCAATCGACAGATTTAAGTTGCTCCGGTGTCACAAGATGCGAAAGTCCTGATCGTTTGGTCCGCACATTTTACCGGCGATGCTAATAAGGCATCCATGCTATGGGCCACTTCATTAGGTACACCCATGCTATGGCCGAATAGCGTCAATAGCTATTCGCTCAATAGCTTCAGTTTCTTCTTCAATTTCGTTTTCGCTATCTGCCTCCATACTCCGACCATGTGTTTCAATACATGCGTAATCTGTTGAATCGCTTAAGCCGCTGAAATCCGAGTCTGAATCCGAGCTCATGTCGCTATATCTTGCTGTGGTAACCGCCATGTTGTTTGTATTGGCAGCACTGTATGACGTCACAGGGAAATGGACAAAAATCAAGAACTTTAAAGGTTTTTTTAGGGATATTCCAGGAGGTGTAAAATTTTGAAAAAAAACTCGAAAAATAAAACGAGCCACTGGGAACTGATTTTTATTGTTTTTAACCATTTTGAAATTGTGATAATGTTCCCCTTTAACACGATAAGTAATGGTAAGAAGTAATTTATTTATTATTGGTTAGTGTGGGGCTTGCCCTCCTGGCGGTTCCTCAGACCACCAAGCATCGACATGAGAGCCTGCTTCAGGGCTACAATATTGTTTCATTTTTCAATAAATCTCTCAGTTGCTTTCCAGCAATTGTCTGTTTCTCTTTCGTCCTCCCTCACGCTCTTGCTCCAGCCCAAACCCGTCTCTCCTCCTGGCTGCTGCTTATAAACAGAGCGACGAGGCCGGTCATGGCAACACTCCGCTTCGCTGCAGGCCCGCAGGCCACGCCCCCACTACAGTTAGCTTCAGAATAACAATGGTATTACAAAGAATAAGAGACCTATTATGGGAAGGAGACCCTGCCCCAAGTGGAGGAGTTCAAGTACCTCGGAGTCTTCCCGAGTGAGGGAAGAGTGGATCGTGAGATCGACAGGCGGATCGGTGCGGCGTCTTCAGTAATGCGGACGCTGTATCGATCCGTTGTGGTGAAGAAGGAGCTGAGCCGGAAGGCAAAGCTCTCAATTTACCGGTCGATATACGTTCTCATCCTCACCTATGGTCATGAGCTTTGGGTTATGACCGAAAGGACAAGATCCTGGGTACAAGCGGCCAAAATGAGTTTCCCCCCCTGGGTGGCGGGTCTCTCCCTTAGAGATAGGGTGAGAAGCTCTGCCATCCGGGAGGAACTCAAAGTAAAGCCGCTGCTCCTCCACATGGAGAGGAGCCAGATGTGGTGGTTCGGGCATCTGGTCAGGATGCCACCCGAACGCCTCCCTAGGGAGGTGTTTAGGGCACGTCCAACTGGTAGGAGGCCACGGGGAAGACCCAGGACACGTTGGGAAGACTATGTCTCCCGGCTGGTCTGGGAACGCCTCGGGATCCCCCGGCAAGAGCTGGAAGAAGTGGCTGGGGAGAGGGAAGTCTGGGCTTCCCTGCTTAGGCTGCTGCCCCCGCGACCCGACCTCGGATAAGCTGAAAAAGATAGATGGATGGAAGAGACCTACAGTATTATACTCTAGAAATGTTGGTTTACTTAAAAATGCATGCGTTTAGTTGTGTTCAGTGCTAAAAAAAATTTTTTATACGGCTTTTACAGAAATACATTTTAAAATATTTGGCTTCTTGGCTCCCTCAGCTTAAAAGGTTCCCGACCCCTGATTTACGGGTTCTCGCTTAGTAAAACGACTGTGGAACGTTTGGAGAATGCATATATAGTTTTAAGAGTTCTTTCTTTATCAATAGTCATGTTTATGTTATGATTTTACAGGAGAAGGTGACAGCAACAGACACTAGAGGACTTGTAGCTCTATAGATTTATTATATATTGTGAACGGCTTCTTCCCGCCATCATGTGGGTTGCATGGACCATTACTGGAGGACATCGCTTCGCACAGGTTTGACTTTATTTTTGCAAATAAAGTCGCTCGCAGTGTCAGTCGGTCGCTCTCTCAGTGGTTCCTTCGCTGCTCGCGCCGGTCTCCTTTTCAGTCGCCCGTCTTCCTGTGCTGGTCTTTGTCGCTCTCAGTGGTTCTCGCTCGTCTGGTCTTTCGTCTGATCGTTCGTCTCTCTCCTTCTCCTTCTGCCACGATTGCTCCTCCTTCTCCCCTTTTATACAGCAGGAAGAGATACACCGATTGAGAGGAGGTGTGTGTACTACGCACCTGGTTCCGATCGCTGCAGTATTGCTTCAGACACGCCCCGCCTCTCCGTTCCGCTGCATACTCCGCCTCCTGGCCGCCATCTTGAGTAGGACCACGGTTTGTCCTACCCCACATATATATATATATATATAATCATCAAACAGTAGAATATAAAGTAAGGAAATGGAGTGTGAACGAGATCCAAAAGTGTCATGATCCGTGGTCCGTATCATGTTTAGTTTAGTTTGGTTATGTCAGTTTTGGACTTCTTTAGTTCCTGATTGCACTTCCTTGTTTGTTCTGTCACTATGATTTTCACCTGTGTCTAATCTATAGACACTATTTAAGCCTGCCTTTTCCGGTCACTCGTCGTGGATTCCTTGTTTGCATACGCAACTGTTACGTTGGTTTTTCTGGGCTCCTAGTTATGTTCTCTGCGCTACGTGCTTTTCTTAGCATCACTTGTGTTAGGCACGCTTGCCTTTTTGTTGTTTTTGCCTATATGATGGTAGATGGATGTTTTGCACAGATTAAATCATAATTCTACATTCACGCTGTCGTCCGGAGTGTCCGTGTTGCATCTGGAGGAACGATCCCGCAGCAAGCTGCAACCCCAATTGTGACATAAAAGTGTATGTGGTGTGAGGCTATGTGTGTAATTAGTTGAGGTGTGTGTTACCAAATGTTGTGGAGAGCGAAGTAACACGGAAGTCCGTAGGGTAGGAGCGAAAAGACAAGATCCGTGTCCAAGTTTGGGAAGTCAAGGATTGAGGGAGGCAGTCAGAGTCCAGAGGGAGATCAGGGTTTGAAAAGTGAGATGCACAGCTCACTTTAAAGACGACGTAGGGTACTGCATGGACCACACAAGAAACCACGCACTGAAAACACAGATGGGCAAACACAGCGAGAGCAGGATTACATGAAGCAGGATGTGGCCTACTGTACTCGAACAGAAGACTATACTCAGGCGCCGGCATGCCAGGTTGTCCAGGCTTATGAAGGCAGCTCCTTCACTCCGGCGTTTACCAAAAGCATGCGGTAAATTTAGGCCTGTGCTTATAAATTTGAGTGTGATGTAAAGATACCATTATAAACAGCACATTTAATAAAAAAAAAAAGTTATGGTCTTACCTTTACTTATAAATGAAGTCCATGCGCAGCTCCTTCTGATCAAAAGCATCGATAACTTGTTTATAGAAGTCTTCCTTATCTTTCTTCAGTTTTAAAAGTCTCTCTGTCTCGATGGAGATCTTCCTGCTTCGATTGAAAGTCCAGTTTGGAAAACTGTTTTATATTAGATATGCAATCCTCCATGTTAAAAGTGCAAGCGAGAGGAACAAATAAACGATCGCTGCTCACTCTTGCTGCTTGTTGTCACTTCTTCTGCAGCCGAGTAGTCGCAAGAAGGATCACTAGCGCCCTCTACCACCAGGAGGGGGAAGTCATTTAATGACTCATATTTGACCCACGCAGCTACGGTATATTAATAAAACATAGCTGCTTATTGTTCTTTTTAGCATATTTAATAGCTTGGACTTTAAATCCTACTGAATAGCTCTTAATGTTCTTCCCTTTATGCGATTTCAAATGATTGAAATCAGCCTCCTCCATTTTGAAAGTGATGACAGGTGAAGTGTCACTCGTGACGTGACGAGTTTGACCCGGTGGAAATTCTAGACATGCGCTAATAAAAATAATATTTTGCAAAACGTTTTTGACCCGGCGGTAATTCTAGGCAGGCGCATAATATATAATTCAAGGGAATATGGTAATGTATGCCTGTGCAAACTGGTGTGGTGAGACTATGGGAAGCTATGATATGTTGAGTGTTACCGGGGGGTGTTGGAGGTGCGTGTTGAGACAGGTGCAGAAGTCCAGAAAGGGCAAAGCAGGCTCGGAGGTCCGGGGACAGGCAGGTGGTCAGGGGCTGGAGCAAGAAGTTGTCACGCCGATACCATGGGTACTTCAGGGCACGAGCAGCCAGGCGGGATTGATGGCAACTTTCAATCTTCAAAATAACTTTTGAAAAATTTATCTTGTTTTTGTGCATTTTGTGAAGTTTTACCTAACATTCCAGCGACTATTTTGTGAAACGGGGCACCGCACTAATCGCCGGTCTTCCAAGTCATCTATCCGTGCCATTCAAATCCGTCTTCTTGACGTCCAACCATCCATTTCTTTTATTTCAGCCTTTGTGCGGTTTTTACCAGACGGAACACAAGGCTCTCGATCTCACTACTCTGTTTTTGGCTGGAATGACGAAAAAGAAGCACCCCTACTGAATTGGGATTTGGCAGAGTGTGCATATCTCAGACACATGGCTTCTTTGGTGTTTCAAGCTTAGCAACGTCTTGCGATTTGTGCATGTGTACATGTTGTTATGTCTGAATTTTGTCTTGCATAATTAGTTTTCTGTCTGTTCTTAGTAGGAAATCCACACAACTCTTAAAGGCCTACTGAAATGAGATGTTCTTATTTAAACGGGGATAGCAGGTCCATTCTATGTGTCATACTTCATCATTTCGCCATATTGCTATATTTTTGCTGAAAGGTTTTAGTAGAGAACATCCACGATAAAGTTCGCAACTTTTGGTCGCTAATAAAAAAGCCTTGCCTGTACCGGAAGTAGCAGACGATGTGCGTGTGACAACACAGGTTGTGGAGCTCCTCACATCTGAACATTGTTTATAATCATGGCCACCAGCAGCAAGACTGATTCGGACCGAGAAAGCGACAATTTCCCCATTAATTTGAGCGAGGATGAAATATTCGTGGATGAGGAAAGTTAGAGTGAAGCATTAGAAAGAAAAAAAAAAGGCAAGGGCAGTGAGAGCGGTTCAGATGTTATTAGACACATTTACTAAGATAATTCTGGAAAATCCCTTATCTGATTATTGTGTTACTAGTGTTTTAGTGAGATTCTAAAGTCATACCTGAAAGTCGGAGGGGTGTGTTGACCACCAGTGTCTCTGATGGAAGCCAAGGAGGAGCCAAGAAAGTCACAGCTGCCTTTTTGACAGCTGCTGCAGGAGGACGAAAGCTCCGCTGATGTTTCCGGTAAGAGCCGACTTATTACCACAATTTTCTCACCGAAACCTGACGGTTGACATGTGGTCGGGAAACATGTTCGCGTGACCGCTCTGTTCCATATTAAAGCTTCACAACAAACATCGGCTGTGTTTGTGTTGCTAAAGGTAGCTGCAATCCACCGCTTTCCACCAACAGCATTCTTCTTTGACGTCTCCTTTATTAATTGAACAGATTGCAAAAGATTCAGCTACACAGATGTCCAAAATACTGTGTAGTTATGCGATGAAATTGTACGACTTTTAGCTGTAAGTGGTGCTGGGATAAAATGTCCGCTCCAACCAATAACGTCACAAGCACGTGTCAACATAAGCGTCATTATTCCGCGACGTTTTTAACAGGATACCTCGCGGGAAATTTAAAAATTGCAATTTGGCATGTGTTGCAATGTTAATATTTCATCATTGATATATAAACTATCAGACTGCGTGGTCGCTAGTAGTGGCTTTCAGTAGGCCTTTAATACAAACCCCAAAACCAGTAAAGTTGGCACATAGTGTAGTTTTTAAATAAAAACAAAATTCTATGATTTGCAAATCCTTTTCAACTTATATTCAATTAAAAAGACAAAATACTTAATGTTCGAAGAGAAATAGTTTTTTTTAATTTTGAATTTAATGGCAGCAACACATTTCAAAAAAGTTGGCACAGAAGCGTTTTTACCACTGTGTTACATGGCCTTTCCTTTTAACACTCAGTAAACGTTTGGGAACTGAGACCAATTTTTTTAAGCTTTTCAGGTGGAATTATTTCCCTTTCTTGCTTGATGTACAGCTTAAGTTGTTCAACAGTCCGGGGTCTCTGTTGTGGTATTTTAGGCTTTATAATTTTCCACTTATTTTCAATGGGAGACGGGTCTAGGCTACAGGCAGGCCAGTCTAGTACTCGCATTCGTTCACTATGAAGCCACACTGTTGTAACACGTGACTTGGCATTGTCTTGCTGAAATAAGCAGGGGCGTCCATGATAACGCTGCTTGGATGACAACATATGTTGCTCCAAAACCTGTATGTACCTTTCAGCATTAATGGTGCCTTCACAGATATGTGGGTTATTCTCCTCTTTGTTCCGGAGGATACAATGTCCAAAGTTTCCAAAAACAATTTGAAATGTGGACTCGTCAGACCACAGAACACTTTTCCACTTTGCATCAGTCCATCTTAGACGAGCTCGGCCCCTGCGATGTCGGCGGCGTTTCTGGGTGTTGTTGATAAAAGGCTTTGACTTTGCATAGTGGAGTTTTACCTTGCACTTACAGATGTAGCGACTAACTGTAGTTACTGACAGTGGTTTTCTGAAGTGTTCCTGAGCCCATGTGGCGATTTTGTTTACACACTGATGTCTCTTTTTGATGCAGTACCGCCTGAGGGATCAAAGGTCCGTAATATCATTGCTTACGTGCAGTGATTTCTACAGATTCTCTGAATCTTCTAATGATATTATGGCCCGTAGATGGTGAAATCCCTAAATTCCTTGCAATAGCTGGTTGAGAAATGTTGTTCTTAAACTGTTGGAGAATTTGCTCACGCATTTGTTCACAAAGTTGTGACCCTGGCCCTTGTCCTTGTTTGTGAATGACTGAACATGTCAGCTGCTTTTATACCCAATCATGGCACTCACCTGTTCCCATGTGGGATGTTCAAAATAAGTGTTTGATGAGCATCCCTCAACGTTCTCAGTCTTTTTGAAACATGTTACAGGCATCAGCATTCCAAAGGAGCTAATATTTGCAAAAAATAACAAAGTTTTCCAGTTTTAACGTTAAGTCTTTGCAGTCCATTCAATTGAATATAAGTTGAAAAGGATTTGCAAATTATTGTATTCTGTTTTTATTTACCAATAAACACAACATGACAACTTCACTGGATTTGGGTTTTGTACTTAATGCCCCAGCTGTGTTATGTTTTATAGAGCAAGGGTTGATAGATAGCATCAAATCTATTTTCGGTGGTCCAAATGTATTTGAGTTGGACCACAACCAACAATGTCTTATAAGTTAATTATCTGCCATTGTCGGTTAATTGATCACTGATGAAAGCCTTTTAAGGGTTCTATTCTCAGATTGTTGAACTGATCGCAACTGGACTGTTCAAGGTGGCTTAAAAGAGGTTTAACCTCTGATTTGAGTAGACTGTAATCAGTTCATGCTCACAGACTTTGATGCCTCTTTGACCAGTGATACACCTGAGTGGAATACTAACTAGACTAAGTCCTAACAACTGTTGTTGTGCTGCCAGAGGTCTCTCTTCATGGTCTTTTCACAGCTGTTCTGCTCCATAACAAAGCAAAACCTTTCTTATCGGAGCATGCACCCTCGTGTAGAGGATAAACACTCGGGCTCCGGCACTAGGCTCAGACTACAGCTGCTGGGATGTCTTGATCAACATTCTTGGCCTGCGGTCCGATCCAATATTTGCTAGTAATACTGTAAATTACATTTATTGTATTGAATGCTTCATGCAATTGTAGAACAAAATAAAGTGGTTAGTGCTCAATAACTAAACAAAAGCATGTCATGTCTATGTGATGATGTTTTGTTATAGTCATGTTCTGTTTGTTTTTTGGCCACTCGGTTCCTGTTTTTGCACTTCCTGGTTTGTTTTGTCACCATGACTACCCATTAGTTTTCACCTGTCCTCATGTGTCGCACCTGTTTTCAATGATTATGTCACTGCTACTTAAGCCTGTCTGTTTCTGTTCTTCGTCCTGGCAACGTCACCTCCTTCTCCCCGTCTACCACATTCTATGCCTTCCATGCCAATGATCCATGCCCCTTGTCACTTTCCAAGTAAGTTTTTTGTTATTAATGCCATTGTGCAAGTGTTTTGTTTTATGTTCATAGTTTTGTTTCATAGCCAAGTACCGCCATTGTGCGCGCTGTTTGTTTGTTCCTGTTTTTAGTTATAGTTATATTCCCGTCTTGCTCGTGCCAACTTTCCGTTGCCTTCTGGGAAAACAAACCCCATAGTCATGACAGATGGATCATTGGCATGGAAGGCATAGAAGGTGGTACACAGTGAGAAGGCGGTGATGTTGACAGGACAAAGAACAGAAACATACAGGCTTAAATAGCAGTGACGTAATCATTGAAAACAGGTGCGAGACATGAGGACAGGTGAAAACGAATGGGTAGTCATGGTGACAAAACAAACCAGGAAGTGCAAAAACAGGAACTGAGTGGCCAAAAAAACTAACAGAACATGACTAAAACAAAACAAGATTACATCGACATGACAAATCAAAAGCTACTTTTGGCTGCCATTTAAAAAAAATTTCGGTTTCGCTCTCAAAGCTTTTCCGTCTCAAGAGACTTACTCCCTGAGTTTGTAAACAATCACAAAATTGTCCATAAAACATTGTATTGTAATAATAAGAACAAGATAAAGAAACAAATAGATCTAATCACGTAATATCAATACCTAGATAATATACTTGGCAGGGGTCACCAACGCGGGCACCAGGTCGCCCGTAAGGACCAGATGAGTCGCCCGCTGGCCTGTTCTAAAAATAGCTCAAATAGCAGCACTTACCAGTGAGCTGCCTCTATTTTTTAAATTGTCTTTATTTACTAGCAAGCTGGTCTCGCTTTTCTCAACATTTTTAATTCTAAGAGAGACAAAACTCAAGTAGAATTAGAAAATCCAAGAAAATATTTTAAAGACTTGGTCTACACTTGTTTAAAAAAATTCATTTAGTTTTTTACTTTGCTTCTTATAACTTTCAGAAAGACAATTTTAGAGAAAAAATACAACCTTAAAAATGATTTCAGGATTTTTAAACACATATACCTTTTTACCTTTTAAATTCCTTCCTCTTCTTTCCTGACAATTTAAATCAATGTTCAAGTAAATTATTTTTTTTATTGTAAAAAATAAATACATTTTAATTTAATTCTTTATTTTAGCTTCTGTTTTTTCGACAAATAATATTTGTGAAATATTTCTTCCAACTTATTATGATCAAACTTAAAAAAATATATATTCTGGCAAATCAAGAAAATCTTTAGAATCAAATTTAAATCTTATTTCTAAGTCTTTTGAATTTCTTTTAAAATTTTTGTTCTGGAAAATCTAGAAGAAATAATGATTTGTCTTTGTTTGAAATATAGCTTGGTCCAATTTGTTATATATTCTAACAAAGTGCAGGTTGGATTTTAACCTATTTAAAACATGTCATCAAAATTCTAAAATGAATCTTAATCAGGAAAAATTGCTAATGATGTTCCATAAATTTATTTTTTTAATTTTTTCAAAAAGATTCAAATTAGCTAGTTTTTCTTTTCTTTTTTTCGGTTGAATTTTGAATTTTAAAGAGTTCAAATTGAAGAAAAACTAGGTTTCAAAATTAAATTTTCTTTTCTGGAGTTTTTCTTCTCTTTTAAACCGTTCAATTAAGTGTTTTTTTCATCATTTATTCCCTACAAAAAACCTTCCGTAAAAGGAAAAAAATGTACGACGGAATGACAGGCAGAAATGCCTTTATATATATATATATATATATATATATATATATATATATATATATATATATATATATATATATATAGATATATAGATATATAGATATATAGATATATATATATATATATATAGATATATAGATATATAGATATATATATATAGATATATATATAGATTTATTTATTAAAGGTAATTTGAGCAAATTGGTTATTTCTGGACATGTATTTAGTGTGTGTGTGTGTGTGTGTGTGTGTGTGTGTTCTTGTATTTCTACCCTTCTTGAGATACCAACAATTAATAGTACTTTCCATATGAGGACCGGTGCAAAGGTTAGGACATAAATCATGGTCCCAATGTGGAAAACCAAGGCATCTAATAGAGAGTGTCTCCTTTGCCCCCCTGGTGGTGACATCCATCAAAATTAAGGTGGTCCCAAAAAGGAGGGATTTTTCTAATTGACTCTGCGTCGGTTTTAAAAGTGCTCCCCCTTCTGGTCAACATATGAAATAACAAGTGTTTGTAAAAAAAAAATTTAAGTGCTCCCCTTCTGGCCAACATATAAAATAATTGTGTGTGTGAAATTGAAATGCGCCCCCTTTGGCTTAAAATATTACTAATAGCTTACCTTTTTTATATTTGCATAGTATGTACTTATCAAATAATGTAAATACAAATCTTTATATATGTAGAAAGGGTTTTCCTAAAAAGGTAGGCATTTTTCGGAGGGCTCAAGAAAGTAATAAATTCAAGAGTGTGTGTGTGTGTGTGTGTGTGTGTGTGTGTGTGTGTGTGTGTGTGTGTGTGTGTGTGTGTGTGTGTATGTGTGTGCGTGCAACAATGTTTTTATTGTCCGCACACGCGCCAGGTCACCACTCTGTTCATCAACTTTTCAGTCTTTTCTGGCTCAAACTCCAACTCTAACTGACTATCTCGTCTCGGCTGCTGCTAATAAACATGGCAAGTGAAGTGAAGTGAAATATATTTCATATAGTGCTTTTCTCTAGTTACTCAAAGCGCTTTACATAGTGAGCCCCAATATCTAAGTTACATTTAAACCAGTGTGGGTGGCCCTGGGAGCAGGTGGGTACAGTGTCTTGCCCAAGGACACAACGGCAGTCACTAGAATGGCGTTAGCGGGGATCGAACCTGGAACCCTCAAGTTGCTGGAATGTCCACTCTACCGCCCCAAGGAGCTATACCACCCCAGTATAGCTCGGGCTGATCATCCAATCCAGGTGATTGGATGATCACTCCCAGCTGGGTAATCCAATCACCTGCCAGCTGTGCTTCGAGGCCGTTCCTTCCCCACCCCGCTCCGCGGCAGGCCCGCAGACCACGCTCCCCTCCCCAATAATATAGAGAAAACAGGCTCACAAAGAGGCAAACTCAATTTTCAACGATTACTTCCTGACTCGGCGACGTCGATGGTTTGCCTCTATTAACCAGTGAGTAATCATTCACTTCATAGTTCGATCACTCGCTATCTGTGAATCAGTGAGTCATCGTCAAGCACACGCCGAAATGTGACACGGCGAGTGATTTAGGAAAGGAGAGTTGACTTGAGGCAAAAAACATATTTGCTGCTGTTTTTCTAAGGCGAATACATTCACGCAAACACAGACTAACAGGGGCATAATTAATGACATATTAAATGGTTTCTTCTGTTAAATGGCTAGCGTAGCAGGGGTGAGTTAATGGAGATGACAACCCGTGAGTGCTGAGTCGAGGAAAAAAAACGTGCGGGTTTCGAGCGTTCCGTGACTCGCACATCACTCGTGTGAAGGATGTGCAAACTGACAGTTCCACACACGGCGGTGAGAATCCTCAGTCCTGCATTTGTGTGTCAATATTTTGGATAGTTGAAAATAAACAAATATTCGTCATAACGTCTATTCGGCAACATACTTTTATGATTCCATAGCTGCTAGAGGACTCAAAGGTGTTTTGATCCGTTGCCCGGATCATGGTTTGTTTTGTTAGTTTGACTTGAGTTGTAGCTGCCATGACTGCAGGTTAGGTTCACCTGCCTCTGATTAATGTTTGGGACGCTCACCTGCTGCTGGGCACTAATCAGAGAGCTACTCATTCCCCTTTCTCGCCACAATCAGTTAGGCTTCCATAGTTGCTAAACGCAACAGTTAAAATGGCTATATTTCTTGATTCTTGATTCCTGTTTGTCTCAGCACGGGAGGCAAAGCTAAGGACATCGGTACACTTGTTTTGTTTTTCTGCATTTCCTGCATGATTTCGTGCAAATAAATCATTTTCTCACCTGTACGTTGCCTCCGGAGCCTCCTGCTGCATCTTGGGAGAACAACCCGTGCATAACCATGCGGCCACGTCGTTACAAAAGGGGCGAGTAAAACAAATTTAATCGATGTGTGTGAGTGTGAATGTTGTCTGTCTATCTGTGTTGGCCCTGCGATGAGGTGGCGACTTGTCCAGGGTGTACCCCGCCTTCCGCCCGATTGTAGCTGAGATAGGCGCCAGCGCCCCCCGCGACCCCGAACGGGAATAAGCGGCAGAAAATGGGTGGGGGGGGGGGCAAGGGTGTTTCGGTGTCCTTTAGTACTTTTGTAATGTTAGTTTTTTTTATATTTATTGAAATATTTCTTAAATTGAAAACAAAACAATTAAGTACTTATTAAAAGTAAGTGCATCCTCTCCAATAAGTGCACCTTCAACTGTAAAAAAAAAAAAAAAAAAAAATCTTTGGTTTTATTTTAGATGTATTGTACGACTGCTTCTAAAATGCCCATAAAAAGTGGCCCATGTCTCCTGCTTGCTTAAAAACCTAACAAAACACCCCAGGTAGGCGCATGATGACATGAATGTGCAGTAAATGAGTGTCTCTGTGGTGATGTCCCGTGTAGTACATGCAAAATACCACACAAGGGTTAGCCTGTGGGTCTGTGGGACCCGTTTTCATTTTTTATTTAAAAAAAAAAAATGATACAATTAATACATTTTTCAACCTGAGACTCACTGAATTTGGCTGATTTTCTGTGATGAACATATATCAGAATACATATTTAATGACCACACACCATACACCCCTCCTACACATTTCTATTACATATGAGATGTCTGGGTCCACTGGCTAATAATAGAAGTGTGGAAATTGATGTTCTGTGTAACACACACACACACACAGGACGAGGACAGAGTGTAGGTACACAGAACATCTGAGGGTCAAATGTGCGAGAAAAAGAGAGCAGACTATGTTGACAAACAATCTTGCAACCTTGTGTGGGAACCGCCGGTGCAGAAACACAAAATAAGAATCCCTGTGGGATGCAGAAACTGGCAGATACATTTTCCGTGCAACGTTCATATCGTTTTTACTCAGCCACCTTATCCCAATAAACATCTGTTCAGTATTTTAACAAACATGTTTGATTGTGAGGCATTAAAAGCCACAAAATGCAACGGGTCCATCAGACCCACAAACACTGTCTGAGTAACAGTATGAATATTACACAAGGGTTAATCCACGTGGTCTGCAGCACATTTCAATTGCACACGCAGTGTTAGTACAGGCCCTCTAATAGTACATACTATTTTAAAGATATGCTTTTCTGCTGGATCTACTCTATTTTATGCTGCTCTGTTTTTTTTTCTGCAGCTCTTACACAGTAATATTGTACATGGTAATTGGGATTTGTTAAAATTGTATATAATATAATAAATCAGTATAAATATCCAAAATAGTTTCTCTCGTTTTGATGAAATAACATTAGAAGGATTGTTACAACGTGTAAATGGAATAAAACAAACAACATGTTTACTTGACCCACTTCCTGGGAAACTTATCAAGGAGCTTTTTGTATTATTAGGTCCATCAGTGCTAAATATTATAAACTTATCACTTTCCTCGGGCACTGTTCCCGTTGCATTCAAAAAAGCGGTTATTCATCCTCTCCTTAAAAGACCTAACCTCGATCCTGACCTCATGGTAAACTACCGACCGGTGTCTCACCTTCCCTTTATTTCGAAAATCCTCGAAAAAATTGTTGCGGAGCAGTTAAATGAACACTTAGCGTCTAACAATCTATGTGAAACCTTTCAATCCGGTTTCAGGGCAAATCACTCGACTGAGACAGCCCTCGCAAAACTGACTAATGATCTATTGCTAACGATGGACTCTGATGCGTCATCTATGTTGCTGCTCCTCGATCTTAGCGCTGCTTTCGATACCGTCGATCATAATATTTTATTAGAGCGTATCAAAATACGAATTGGTATGTCAGACTCAGCCCTGTCATGGTTTAACTCTTATCTTACTGATAGGATGCAGTGCGTCTCCTATAACAGTGTGACCTCGGACTATGTTAAGGTAACGTGTGGAGTTCCCCAGGGTTCGGTCCTTGGCCCTGTACTCTTCAGCATCTACATGTTGCCGCTAGGTGACGTCATACGCAAATACGGTATTAGCTTTCACTGTTATGCTGATGACACCCAACTTTACATGCCCCTAAAGCTGACCAACACGCCGGACTGTAGTCAGTTGGAAGCGTGTCTTAATGAAATTAAACAATGGATGTCCGCTAACTTTTTGCAACTTAATGCCAAAAAAACGGAAATGCTGATTATCGGTCCTGCTAGACACCGACCTCTATTTAATAATACAACTTTAACATTTGACAACCAAATAATAAAACAAGGTGACTCTGTAAAAAATCTGGGTATTATCTTCGACCCAACTCTCTCCTTTGAGTCACACATTAAAAGCGTTACTAAAACGGCCTTCTTTCATCTCCGTAATATCGCTAAAATTCGCTCCATTTTGTCCACTAAAGACGCCGAGATCATTATCCATGCGTTTGTTACGTCTCGTCTCGATTACTGTAACGTATTATTTTCGGGTCTCCCCATGTCTAGCATTAAAAGATTACAGTTGGTACAAAATGCGGCTGCTAGACTTTTGACAAGAACAAGAAAGTTTGATCATATTACGCCTGTACTGGCTCACCTGCACTGGCTTCCTGTGCACTTAAGATGTGACTTTAAGGTTTTATTACTTACGTATAAAATACTACACGGTCTAGCTCCAGCCTATCTTGCCGATTGTATTGTACCGTATGT
This sequence comes from Nerophis ophidion, assembly GCF_033978795.1. Lineage (NCBI taxonomy): Eukaryota > Metazoa > Chordata > Actinopteri > Syngnathiformes > Syngnathidae > Nerophis > Nerophis ophidion. Next base: position 47,943,617 of record NC_084628.1, read on the forward strand.
CCCGGCAAGAAATCTGCGTTCAAAAGACTCCGGCTTGTTAGTGATTCCTAGAGCTCAAAAAAAGTCTGCGGGCTATAGAGCGTTTTCCGTTCGGGCTCCAGTACTCTGGAATGCCCTCCCGGTAACAGTTCGAGATGCTACCTCAGTAGAAGCATTTAAGTCTCATCTTAAAACTCATTTGTATACTCTAGCCTTTAAATAGACCTCCTTTTTAGACCAGTTGATCTGCCGCTTCTTTTCTTTCTCCTATGTCCCCCCCTCCCTTGTGGAGGGGGTCCGGTCCGATGACCATGGATGAAGTACTGACTGTCCAGAGTCGAGACCCAGGATGGACCGCTCGTCGGGACCCAGGATGGACCGCTCGCCTGTATCGGTTGGGGACACCTCTACGCTGCTGATCCGCTTCAGATGGTTTCCTGTGGACGGGACTCTCGCTGCTGTCTTGGAGCCACTATGGATTGAACTTTCACAGTATCATGTTGGACCCGCTCGACATCCATTGCTTTCGGTCCCCTAGAGGGGGGGGGTTGCCCACATCTGAGGTCCTCTCCAAGGTTTCTCATAGTCAGCATTGTCGCTGGCGTCCCACTGAATGTGAATTCTCCCTGCCCACTGGGTGTGAGTTTTCCTTGCCCTTTTGTGGGTTCTTCCGAGGATGTTGTAGTCGTAATGATTTGTGCAGTCCTTTGAGACATTTGTGATTTGGGGCTATATAAATAAACATTGATTGATTGATTGATAAATTATATACTGTATATATAATATGTAAATATTACATATATGTTATTTTTCATATTGGTTCGTGTTGTGGTTTGTGCAGCCTTTTGAGACACTAGTGATTTAGGGCTATATTTATATATATAGCCCTATATTTATTGATATATATATGTATATGTATGTATGTATGTATGTGTGGGAAAAATCACAAGACTACTTCATCTCTACAGAACTGTTTCATGAGGGGTTCCCTCAATCACATCAAGAGATTCAATCTCAATCTCCTAATGATTGAGGGAACCCCTCATGAAACAGTTCTGTAGAGATGAAGTAGTCTTGTGATTTTTCCCACACATTCATATTGCGCTCTACCACGGTATCGAGCACTATTCTCTGGATAATCTAATCAAGTGTGTATACATACATATATATATATATATATATATATATATATATATATATATATATATATATATATATATATATATATATATATATATATAGTATGTTTTAATTTTATTATGCCAATCTGCCCACCTCTGTCTTCCCGCACGGTTATTTTTCTGCGCTCTTCCCTCGGAGCCCACCATTACCTGAGGTGGCAGCTACACATGCAGATGTTCCCTCTCCAATCTCCGCTGCGACAGTGTGAGGAAGAGGATGGGAGGGAGAAGGAGGGGACAGGTAGAAGATAAAGAGAGATGTGGTGTGACACAGCAGGATGACACCCTGCAGACTGCCCGTGTCCTTTCTCTTTGATGAAGGACATCATGAAGGGGGCTCGGTCTAGAGCCGCACGCATCACACCCGGACTCGTCTCTCCTTTTTTTGTGGCGTGTGCCCCGGGGCTGATGTGACAGGTCGAAGTGATGCACGCTTAAGATGTGGCCTTAAAACATACGTGAAGACGCTGCAGAAGACATCCCAGCTTGACCCAGTCTTGGTCATTTATACATTCTTGTCATGTGCGTTGATGTTAGTGAGAGGCGTTTTGTTATTGCATTGTTTCAATCGATTACTATTTCACAATATTGATTATATAGTCAGAATATTCTGAACACACGTTTTGGTATCTGCAGCTCAAAAGCCGCCCTAGTGGCTCCCTAGGGCGGCTTTTGGGGGAAACTATATTGATGTATATATATATATATATATATATATGTATATATATATATATATATATATATATATATTGGATTATCCAAAGAATAGTGCTCGATACCGTGGTAGAGCGCAATATGTAGGTGTGGGAAAAAATCACAAGACTACTTTATCTCTACAGAACTGTTTCATGAGGGGTTCCCTCAATCATCAGGAGATTTTAATGGAAGCATTCACATACAATGGTTTATATAGGGCACAGAGTGGGTGGGTACAGGCAGGCGTAGGGCGTGGTGATTGGCTCATGTGTTACCTAGGAGGTGTTTCCGTCTGTGACGGCACGTTGATATGATTTCACTGCGCTTGTTGAGGGATGACAGGTCTGGATGACATACAATTAACAGTTTCTCTTTTAAGCATAGGTTGCATCTTTTATTACCACTGTTGTAAGGTGTGCTGGATGCAAGAATTTGCCATGTTATTGAATATTCAACATTATTGTCTTTGAGGTTCCAAATGTGTTTGCTGAGTTCTGTAGAATTCCGCAAGTTCTGGTTTCTAAAGGAGGCCTTGTGATTATTCCATCTGGCTTTAAACATAATAAAAGATGCAAGCTATGCTTAAAAAGAGAAACTGTTTATTATATATCATCCAGACCTGTCATCCCTCAACAAGCGCAGTGAAATCATATCAACATACCGTCAAAGACGGAAACACATCCGAGGTAACACATGAGCCAATCACCACGCCCCTACGCCTGCCTGTACCCACCCACTCTGTGCCCTATATAAACCATTGTATGTGAATGCTTCCAATAAAATCTCCTGATGTTTGAGGGAACCCCTCATGAAACACTTCTGTAGAGATGAAGTAGTCTTGTGATTTTTCCCACACACATATATATATATATATATATATATATATATATATATATATATATATATATATATATATATATATATATATATATATATATTTAATATGGTTTCTGTATGACAAACATGACACAAACCGTAATATGTTTGTGTTTATGCTTCACTGATGAGTGTTTGGTGTGTGCTGTTCTGTCCTACAAATTTTGGGGGTCCCTGAACTCCACGTAGTTGTGTGGACTGAGACGCAACAGTTTGTTTACATGTACAACTTTCTACGGCGCTGCCACAGAAAGACAATATTTTATGCCACTCCTTCTTGGTCACATTTTGCCCACTAAATGTTTTATACTGTGCGTGAATGCACAAAGGTGAGCTTTGTTGATGTTATTGACTTGTTGGAATCGTAATCAGCATATTTGGTGAAGCTAATCGATGCTAACATGCTTTTTAGGCTAGTTGTGTGTACATTTTGGATCATTATGCCTCATTTGTAGTTATATTTGAGCTAATGTAATTTCCTTTACTTATGTACTCTGTGTATTTAATTTATATTCATATTTATAGAACAAACATGACGCAAACCTTCTTAATTGTTAGAAGGCCCACTGTTTAATATGTGTACGTTAATGCTTTACTGATGAGTGTTTGGTGTGCGCCATTTTGTCCTACTAATTTTGGCGGTCCTTGAACTCACCATAGTTATGTGGACTGTGACGCAGCAGTTTGTTTACATGTACAACTTTCTCCGATGCTGCCACAGAAAGACGTGTCTTAAGCCGCGCCTTCTTTTTCTAATTTTGTCCACCAAATGCTTTATTCTGTGCATGCATGCTCAAAGGTGAGCTTTGTTGATGTTATTGACTTGTTGATGTTATTGACTTGTTGGAGTTGTGATCAGCATATTTGGTCAGTGCTAGCTCTATGTACATTTTGCATCATTAATTTGTAGGTATATTTGAGCTCAGGTAATATCCTTTATGTCCTCCGTGTGTTTAAATAATATGTGCATGTCTCATGACATATTATCTGCATTTCTCATAGTTGGTGTGCAATTTTGTTCCATTTTTTGTTCTTTTATTTTTGGTCCAATATGGCTCTTCAACATTTTGGGTTGCCGACCCCTGCTGAAGGAGGACAAACATGACGCAAACCTTCCTAATTGTCAGACTACCCACTGTTTAATTTGTTCGCATCTACGCTTTATTGATGAGTTTTTGGTGTGCGCCGTTTTGTCCTACTGATTTCGGGGGTCCTTGAACTCACCATAGATGTGTGCGCCGTTTGTGTACATGTGCAACTTTCGTCAACGCTGCCACAGAAAGACGTGTTTCATGCAACTCCTTCTTGGTTGCATTTTGTCCGCCAAATGTTTTATACTGTGCGTGAATGCACAAAGGTGAGCTTTGGACTCGTTGGAGTCGTAATCAGCATATTTGGTCAAGCTAATCGATGCTAACATGCTTTTTAGGCTAGCTGTGTGTACATATTGTATCAATATGTCTCATTTGTAGGTATGTTTGAGCACATGTAATTTCCTTTATGTATTTAATCTACATTTATATTTATAGAACAAACATGAGGCAAACCTTCGTCATTGTTAGAAGGCCCACTGATTCATTTGTCTGTGTTTATGCTTCAGTGATGAGTGTTTGGTGTGCGCCATTTTGTCTTACTGATTTCGGCGGTCCTTGAACTCACCAGAGTTGTGTGGACTGTGACGCAACAGTTTTACTTGTGCAACTTTCTCCGACGCTGCCACAGAAAGATGTGTTTTATGCAACTCCTTCTTGGTCGCATTTTGCCCACCAAATGTTTAATACTCTGCATGAATGCACAAAGATGCCCTTTGTTGTTGTTATTGACTTGTTGGAGTCGTAATAAGCATATCTGTTCAAGCTAATCGATGCTAAAATGCTTTTTAGGCTAGCTTTATGTACATATTGCATCATTATGTCTCATTGGTAGGTGTGTTTGAGCACATGTAATTTCCTTTATGTAGTTAATATATATTCATATTTATAGGACGAACATGAGGCAAACCTTCCTAATTGTTAGAAGGCCCACTGTTTAATATGTTTGTGTTTATGCTTCACTGATGAGTGTTTGGTTTGCGCCGTTTTGTCCTACTTATATCTGGGGGCCTTGACCTCCCCGTAGTTGTGTGGACTATGACGCAACAGTTTGTTTACACGTACAACTTTCGTCGACGCTGCCACAGAAAGGCGCGTTTAATGCCGCGCCGTCTTTGTATCGTTTTGTCTACCAAATGTTTTATGCTGTGTGTGAATGCAAAAAGGTGAGCTTTGTTAATGTTATTGACTTGTTGGAGTTGTAATCAGCATATTTGGTCAAGATAATCAATGCTAACATGCTATATAGGCTAGCTGCATGTACATAGTGCATCATTATTCCTTGTTTGTAGGTACAAACCCCGTTTCCATATGAGTTGGGAAATTGTGTTGGATGTAAATAAAAACAGAATACAATGATTTGCAAATCTTTTTCAAGCCATATTCAGTTGAATATGCTACAAAGACAACATATTTGATGTTCAAACTGATAAAAAAATTGTTTTCAAATAATCATCAACTTTAGAATTTGATGCCAGCAACACGTGACAAAGAAGTTGGGAAAGGTGGCAATAAATACTGATAAAGTTGAGGAATGCTCATCAAACACTTATTTGGAACATCCCACAGGTGTGCAGGCTAATTGGGAACAGGTGGGTGCCATGATTGGGTATAAAAACAGCTTCCATGAAATGCTCAGTCTTTCACAAGAAAGGATGGGGCGAGGTACACCCCTTTGTCCACAACTGCGTGAGCAAATAGTCAAACAGTTTAAGAACAACCTTTCTCAAAGTGCAATTGCAAGAAATTTAGGGATTTCAACATCTACGCTCCATAATATCATCAAAAGGTTCAGAGAATCTGGAGAAATCACTCCGCGTAAGCGGCATGGCCAACATTGAATAACCCTGACCTTCGATCCCTCAGACGGCACTGTATCAAAAACCGACATCGATCACTAAAGGATATCACCACATGGGCTCAGGAACACTTCAGAAAACCACTGTCACGAAATACAGTTTGTCGCTACATCTGTAAGTGCAAGTTAAAGCTCTACTATGCAAAGCGAAAGCAATTTATCAACAACATCCAGAAACGTCGCCGGCTTCTCTGGGCCCCGAGATCATCTAAGATGGACTGATGCAAAGTGGATAAGTGTTCTGTGGTCAAATTGTTTTTGGAAATATTTGACAATGTGTCATCCGGACCAAAGGGGAAGCGAACCCTCATTGTATTTTTTGGGAGCAGTTTTTGTAGCCAATCATGGCACCCACCTGTTCCCAATTAGCCTGCACACCTGTGGGATGTTCCAAATAAGTGTTTGATGAGCATTCCTCAACTTGATCAGTATTTATTGCCACTTTTCCCAACTTCTTTGTCACGTGTTGCTGGCATCAAATTCTAAAGTGAATGATTATTTGCAAAAAAAAATAAAGTTTATGAGTTTGAACATCAAATATGTTGTCTTTGTAGCATATTCAACTGAATATGGCTTGAAAAAAATAATTGAATTCCATTTATATTTACATCTAACACAATTTTCCAACTCATAAGGGAACAGGGTATGTAAATAAACATTGATTGACTGATTGAGAAACACTCAAGTGTTTCTAGGATTTCTCTGCCAAAATGTTTGTCTACCCAGTTTTAAACTGAATCTGGAGGCCCGTATGATGTCATTACCAGACCGGACTGGGCCCACAGACCACTGATTGACTAACCCTGTCATCCTTTACACCAGGGGTGTCAAACTCAAATACAGAGTGGGCCAAAATTTCAAACTGAACAAAGCCGCGGACCAAGGTTGAACAACTTAACCTTTTAATAGAGACCCAAAAAAGTTTTGCAATAAATATTGAACAAGAAAGGCTTAAATAGGGCAGCATGGTAGGACAGGGGTTAGTGTATCTGCCTCACAATACGAAGGTCCTGAGTAATCCTGGGTTCAATCCTGGGCTCGGGATCTTTCTGTGTGGAGTTTGCATGTTCTCCCCGTGACTGCGTGGGTTCTCTCCGGGTACTCCAGCTTCCTCCCATGTAACAGGCAGAGCTGATATAAGGTAGTAGTGCAAAATCAACTTACAAAAAAACATCAGTGGTATATTAAATACAATTTAATATAAAAAATGATTGCCTCTTTTCTATTTGCAGCTTTCTGAGGTAAATATCAACATTAACTTTTTCCACAGGCTAATAAATTCGAAAATAAAATAAAAATGAGGTGGGCGGGGTTTGGTGTATATTATAGCGTTCCGGTAGAGTTAGTGCTACAAGGGGTTCTGGGTATTTGTTCCGTTGTGTTTATGTTGTGTTACGGTGCGGGTGTTCTCCCAAAATGTGTTGTGTCATCTTGTTTGATGTGTGTTCACAGTGTGGCACATATTTGTAACGATGTTAAAGTTGTTTATACGTCCACCCTCAGTGTGACCTGTATGGCTGTTGGCCAAGTATGTGTGTGTGAAAGCCGCATATATTATGTGACTTGGCCAGCACGCTGTTTATATGGAGGAAAAGAGGACGCTAAAGGCAGTGTCTTTAAGGCACGCTCCCAATATTGTTGTCCGGGTGGAAATCTGGAGAATGGTTGCCCAGGGAGATTTTCAGGAAGGGCACTAAACTTCGGGAGTCTCCCGGGAAAATCGGGAGGGTTGGCAAGTATGAGTACTAGCGGTGAATGTGGTGTTACGGCGGCGGGGCAGCTCTAATGTTGATTTGATGTTGCCTCAAGGGCCAAATGAAATTAAACGGCGGGCCAGATTTGGCCCGCGGGCCAGAGTTTGACACCCATGCTTTACACATAAACCTGTTTTGGACACGACTTCCAACCGTTTCCATAGCAGAGGAGCTGTGAATTTGGAAGAAATGTGTCACATAAAAGTGTTGCTTTCCAAAGTCTAATTGGAAAGACCAACCTGGCGTTATTGGACCGCGTGTGCATGTGTGTTCTGTCTTGTGGACTACGGGCTTGAATGCACGCCATCATTCTGGCAGCCATGTAAAGTCGAGTGTGTCAGCATACATCCACTTCATGTAGATTATAATATACCGCAACTGCTTATAAATCACTATTTTCTCCCCCGGGCGTTTCTTCTCCCTATTTTCTGCGTCCCAGCTGAGATTTATTGGTAAAACAAAAAAAAAAAACAACAAATGAAGGCATCATGACCAGGTGAGCCAATCCCGTGACAGAATCATATATGAAAAAAGAAAGCAGGCAGGCTGAGTCATCAACTTCTCCTGCTGCATGAGCATCTTGGAATAAGATTTGTCAGGGACGTGCACACAAACTCACGCACACACACACACACACACACACTCACGGACGTGTACTTTGGCTTTGTTTGGTCTCAGGGAGACACGCGTCAGTCCCTCGTCTTCTGTTGTTTTCTTCGGTTTACACTCTGCAGGCTGGAGATGGGGAATGAGATCAAAAGCAGACTGTTGAGTTGTTGTTCAAGAACCCCTCCACAGTTTTTTTTTTCAAGCTGTGGTGCGTGTGTGTGTGTGTGTGTGTGTGTGTGTGTGTGTGTGTGTGTGTGTGTGTGTGTGTGTGTGTGTGTGTGTGTTCTTGTATTTCCACCCTTCTTGAGACATAAGGAAAAGTACCGTCCATATAAGGCATACTTGCAAACATTGAGACCTCCGATTTCGGGAGGTTGGGGGTGGGGGGCGTAGTCGGGGGCGTGGTTAAGAGGGGAGGAGTATGTTTACAGCTAGATTCACCAAGTCAAGTATTTCATATATATATATATATGTATATATATATATATATGTAGGTGTGGTAAAAATCACAAGACTACTTCATCTCTACAGAAGTGTTTCATGAGGGGTTCCCTCAATCATCAGGAGATTTTAATGGAAGCATTCACATACAATGGTTTATATAGGGCACAGAGTGGGTGGGTACAGGCACTCCGTGTGGGTGGGTGGGTACTCCCACTCTGTGCCCTATATAAACCATTGTATGTGAATGCTTCCATTAAAATCTCCTGATGATTGAGGGAACCCCTCATGAAACACTTCTGTAGAGATGAAGTAGTCTTGTGATTTTTCCCACACCTACATATTGCGCTCTACCACGGTATCGAGCACTATTCTCTGGATAATCCGATCAAGATATATACATATATATATATATATATATATATATATATATATATATATATATATATATATATATATATATATATGTATATGACTATCGTTGCAAATGCATCTGCAGGTTATCCATACATCTCTGTGCCATGTCTGTCTTAGCATCGCCGGTAAAATGTGAAGACACTCCGCCACATTCAATGGGGGTCTGGCGGCAGATTTCTTGCCACTTTGGCATCTTGGGGCCAGTGGTGCAACTTGAATCCCTCCCTGTTAGTGTTGTTACACCCTCCGACAACACACCCACCAGGCATGATGTCTCCAAGGTTCCAAAAAATATATATATTTATATATGGGCATCTACATCAACTATATGATTTGCCTGAGAAGCTGGACAGGACAAAAAAAACAAACATTAAAACATGTAAAACACTGCTTAGTGAGAAGAAGTATCTTATCTGACAGAAAATAAGAAAATATCACCCTTATTTGAGGTATTTATTTGATTTGGATTTCAGTTTGTGCAGTGTTCTACTACTAATCAAATATCATCCCGGGGGGGGGGGGGGGGGGGGCACAGATCATTCACTTGACTTTGACACCTCTGATTCTATTACTTTCACACCTCAGATTCTATTACTATAACCAGTGCATCCCTGTTCCAGCTTCAGAGAAAACTATAACCTTCCAAATAAGACATACTGCCAATGTGATGTCCTACTTTATATTTTAGTGTTGCTTCAGAAGACCAGCCAGAATGTCATCCCCTGCTCCATGTTTGTTGTTTGTTGCCACCGCTGTCACTACGCGTGAGGCCTTCTCAACCCTCCATGGTGTCGCAGTGCACGTGCCGAGAGGCCCACGGCGGCCGCATCGTTGGCTTCATTACTAACGAGAGACGGCGAGAACATGAAGCCCCGATTGCCTTCCAGTCCAGAGAAGCTCTCCTCCACTCCCAGCCATAATTACTTTAACTTGAGCAAGGCGTTTGACATCAGCGTAATGCCACATAACGAGCATGTCGGCCAGCTTAAAGGGGAACATTATCACCAGACCTATGTAAGCGTCAATATATACCTTGATGGTGCAGAAAAAAGACCATCTATTTTTTTTAACCGATTTCCGAACTCTAAATGGGTAAATTAAACGCCTTTCTGTTTATCGCGCTGGAGGCGATGACGTCAGAACGTGATGTCACCGAGGTAACACACCCACCATTTTCATTTTCAACACATTACAAACACCGGGTCTCAGCTCTGTTATTTTCCGTTTTTTTGACTATTTTTTGGAACCTTGGAGACATCATGCCTCGACGGTGTGTTGTCGGAGGGTGTAACAACACTAACAGGGAGGGATTCAAGTTGCACCACTGGCAAGAAATCTGCCGCCAGACCCCCATTGAATGTACCAGAGTGTCTTCACATTTGACCGGGGATGCTAAGACAGACATGGCACAGAGATGTATGGATAACCTGCAGATGCATTTGCAACGATAGTCAACGAAATCACAAAGGTGAGTTCTGTTGATGTTGACCACCAGCTAATCGATGCTAACATGCTACGCTAATCGATGCTAACATGCTATTTACCGGCGGTGCTAAAGCAGACATGGCACAGAGATGTATGGATAACCTGTAGATGCATTTGCAACTATATTACGTTTCCCTCCACCCACATTTAATGCGAAACAAACACTTACCAATCGACGGATTTAAGTTGATCCTGTGTCAAAAGATGCGAAAGTCCTGATCGTTTGGTCCGCACATTTTACCGGTGATGCTAACGTAGCTATTCGGCCATGCTATGGCTATGAATTCGCTCAATAGCTTCAGTTTCTTCTTCAATATTTTCATACTCCAACCATCTGTTTCAATACATGCGTAATCTGTTGAATCGCTTAAATTGCTGAAATCCGAGTTTGAATCCGAGCTAATGTCGCTATATCTTGCTGTGGTATTCCCATTGTTTGTTTACATTGGCAGCACTGTGTGACGTCACAGGGAAATGGCCAGTGTCTTCGCAGAGAGCGAAAATAAGGCACTTTAAAGCTTTATTTAGGGATATTCCGAGACCGGTCAAATTTTGAAGCCACTGGGAACTGATTTGTATTGTTTTTAACCCTTTTGAAATTGTGATAATGTTCCCCTTTGCATTGCAAAGGGAGAAAGAACGTGTCCAACTAGACTTATTTAAAAAAAATATATTTCGGGCTTCACGGTGGCAGAGGGGTTAGTGCGTCTGCCTCACAATACGAAGGTCCTGCAGTCCTGGGTTCGAATCCAGGCTCGGGATCTTTCTGTGTGGAGTTTGCATGTTCTCCCCGTGAATGCGTGGGTTCCCTCCGAGTACTCCGGCTTCCTCCCACCTCCAAAGACATGCACCTGAGGATAGGCCCCTCCCACTTCCAAAGACATGCACCTGGGGATAGGCCCCTCCCATCTCCAAAGACATGCACCTGGGGATAGGTTGATTGGCAACACTAAATGGTCCCTAGTGTGTGAATGTTGTCTGTCTATCTGTGTTGGCCCTGCGATGAGGTGGCGACTTGTCCAGGGTGTACCCCGCCTTCCCCCCGATTGTAGCTGAGATAGGCGCCAGCGACCCCAAGAGGGAATAAGCGGTAGAAAAATGGATGGATATATATATTTCTAGAAGTTATTTTCTTCAAAGTAGCCACATTTTCTCTGCCCGATCCTCCTCGCTGTGCGTCAATGTCAGCCACCCACTTCAGCACCTGGGAACGCCTTCCGAAAACCCCCCGATTCTTCTCCTCCCGCCATGTGTTGAGTCACGCCAGCGCGATCGAGCTTCACTCCAAAGCCCCGCAGTCCGCTGAGAGAACCTACTACACAAACACACACTTCTGCAGGGCCCTTTTTCTCTTTTTTTGCACTTCACATGCTTTCCTGCGGCACCCGGTGGGCGGGGGTGCACTCCCAACGTGATTGGGGGTCCCGTTCACTTTTATCCGTGCGGGCCGTGCTCTTTGAGTAAGTTTTGTAAAGAACAAAGCCAAAGAAAAAGCGAAAGAAATGCCAATAATTCACATTCCTTGTGGTTAGGGTTGCAAAATGGAGCGGCCAGTATGTGAATTGAAATAATAATAGTACCTGTCTTTACTCAAAGTAACAGTAGAATGGAATAGAAGTTGCCTCTACACAAACATACTGTATGCACATACTGTACATATACATTTACTGCACACACACATATGTATGTATATATGTCTGTGTGTGCAGTAATATATATATATACAGTATATATATATATATATATATATATATATATATATATATATATACACACACAAACCCTGTTTCCATATGAGTTGGGAAATTGTGTTAGATGTAAATATAAACAGAATACAATGATTGGCAAATCCTTTTCAAGCCATATTCAGTTGAATATGCTACAAAGACAACATATTTGATGTTCAAACTCATAAACTTTGTTTTTTTAGCAAATAATAATTAACTTTAGAATGTCATGGCTGCAACATGTGCCAAAGTAGTTGGGAAAGGGCATGTTCACCACTGTGTTACATCACCTTTTCTTTTAACAAAACTCTATAAACGTTTGGGAACTGAGGAAACTAATTGTTGAAGCTTTGAAAGTGGAATTATTTTCCATTATTGTTTTATGTAGAGCTTCAGTCCTTCAACAGTCCGGGGTCTCCGCTGTCATATTTTACACTTCATAATGCGCCTTCCAATTTCCATGGGAGACAGGTCTGGACTGCAGGCGGGCCAGGAAAGTACCCGCACTCTTTTTTTACAAAGCCACGCTGTTGTAACACGTGCTGAATGTGGCTTGGCATTGTCTTGCTGAAATAAGCAGGGGCGTCCATGAAAAAGACGGTGCTTAGATGGCAGCATATGTTGTTCCAAAACCTGTATGTACCTTTCAGCATTAATGGTGCCTTCACAGATGTGTAAGTTACCCATGCCTTGGGCACTAATGCACCCCCATACCATCACACATGCTGGCTTTTCAACTTTGCGTTGATAACAGTCTGGATGGTTTGCTTCTCCTTGGAGTCCGGATGACACAATGTGGAATATTTCCAATAACAATTGGAAATGCGGATTCGTCAGACCACACAACACTTTTCCACTTTGCATCAGTCCATCCTATATGATCTCGGGCCCAGAGAAGCCGGCGACGTTTCTGGATGTTGTTGATAAGTGGTTTTCGCTTTTTAAAGTAGAGCTTTAACTTGCACTTATTGATGTAGTGACAAACTGTATTTAGTGACAGTTGTTTTCTGAAGTGTTCCTGAGCCATGTGGTGATATCCTTTAGAGATTGATGTCGGTTTTTGATACAGTGCCGTCTGAGGGATGGAAGGTCACGGTCATTCAATGTTGGTTTCCGGCCATGCCGCTTACGTGGAGTGATTTCTCCAGATTTTCCGAACCTTTTGATGATATTATGGAGCGTAGATGTTGAAATCCCTAAATTTCTTGCAATGTCACTTTGAGAAAGGTTGTTCTTAAACTGTTTGACTATTTGCTCACGCAGTTGTGGACAAAGGGGTGTACCTCGCCCCATCCTTTCTTGTGAAAGACTGAGCATTTTTTGGGAAGGTGTTTTTATACCCAATCATGGCACCCACCTGTTCCCAATTAGCCTGTGGGATGTTCCAAATAAGTGTTTGATGAGCAAAACTAAATATTTATGAGTTTGAACATGAAATATGTTGTCTTTGTAGCATATTCAACTGAATATGGCTTGAAAAGGATTTGCAAATCATTGTATTCTGTTTATATTTACATCTAACACAATTTCCCAACTCATATGGAAACAGGGTTTGTGTTACGGCATTTGTTTAAATGGCATAAAAACAATCTTTAAACTTGACTGTGCTTGGGGCCCCTTTACAACGTCATGTTTTTGTCCTTCCTAGCCTCTCTCTCATGATGCACAAATCCTTATCTTGCCTCCGCTCTTTCTCTCCAACACAGCGTTCAAGTCGTCAAGGCTCTTAACTGCTCTTTATTGTGATTGCAGTATAAATATAGCAAATTAAGAGCAGCACAGATGTGCCAGTTAGAGTTGTTGATGTGTTGGGGTGCCCGGCCTGCTGTGTGCCAGAGTTATTGGGGTGGCTTTAAGGCTTTTTAGCAATGCTGCTGCTTCACAAAGAAATTAAAACTTGATTGCTTGTTAATGTGGAGCCTCAAAAGAGTACAGAAATGAATATTCTGTTGTGTTATTGCAGCCTCCCGAGATTTTGCAGGCTTATGTGATTATTGCAACCTAAAAGGACTGATTTTCAAAAAGTTGCCTAAAGGTTGCATTGTTTTAAGTGTTTTTGTAACCCTGACTGCAAAAAGCAGAGGACTTTCAAAAAATATAACATGTTTTTGTTCTTTTCAACTTAAATTAATTGTTTTGGAACATTGACAGAAATGTATCAGTCCCCCCACCACCCCAAAAATGGTATGGAAAGTGCAAGGTTGTTTTTTTTTAGGTGTTTCTTGCAATAAAATGGTGGAAGAAAGTAAAAGTTGCAATTAATTTGTTATTGTTTCCCGTCAGCAATTATAAAGCACAATTTGGTAATTAAAAAGTAACTAAATAAAATTTGCAAACATTCTTTAATCACTGCCAGGAAAATGTCAAGAATTATAGCTCAGCCTTAACATGATTAAAAAAACAAACAAACAAAAAAAACCTAAAATTTTCACAGTAAAAAAAAAATCTTTATTCTAAATCAGGGGTCACCAACCTTTTTGAAAGCAAGAGCTACTTCTTGGGTACTGATTAATGTCAAGGGCTACCAGTTTGATACACACTTAAATAAATTGCCAGAAATAGCCAATTTCCTCAATTTACCTTTAATAAATAAATCTATATTTATATTTTTAAAAATTGGGTATTTCTGTTTGTCATTCCGTCGTACATTTTTTTTTCCTTTTACGGAAGTTTTTTTGTAGAGAATAAATGATGAAAAAAACACTTAATAAAGGAGGAGAAAACAGGGAAAAAAAGAAAATTACATTTTGAAACAGTTTATCTTCAATTTCGACTCTTTAAAATTCAAAATTCAACCGAAAAAAAACAAAAACAAAAAAAACTAGCTAATTCGAATATATTTGAAAACATTAAAAAAATAATTTATTGAACATCATTAGTCATTTTTCCTGATTAAGATTAAATTTAGAATTTCGATGACATGTTTTAAAATCCAATCTGCACTTTGTTAAAATATATAACAAATTTCACCAAGCCAGATTTCTAACAAACATAAAGCATTATTTCTTCTAGATTTTCCAGAACAAAAAATTTAAAACAAATTCAAAAGACTCTGAAATAAGATAGAAATTTGATTCTACAGATTTTTTAGATTTGCCAGAATATTTTTTATTGAATTTTAATCATAATAAGTTTGAATAAATATTTCACAAATATTCTTTGTCGAAAAAACAGACGCTAAAATGAAGAATAAAATTAAAATGTACTTATTATTCTTTATAATAATTCAAACAAAAATACATTGATTTAAATTGTCAGGATTGAAGAGGAAGGAATTTAAAAGGTATATGTGTTTAAAAATCCTAAAATCATTTTTAAGGTTGTATTTTTTCTCTAAAATTGTCTTTCTGAAAGTTATAAGAAACAAAGTAAAAAAATAAATGAATTTATATAAACAAGTGAAGACCAAGTCTTTAAAATATTTTCTTGGATTTTCTAATTCTATTTGAGTTTTGTCTCTCTTAGAATTAAAAATGTCGAGCAAAGCGAGACCAGCTTGCTAGTAAATAAATAGAGTTTAAAAAAATAGAGGCAGCTCACTGGTAAGTGCTGCTATTTGAGCTATTTTTAGAACAGGCCAGCGGGCGACTCATCTGGTCCTTACGGGCGACCTGGCAGAGGTGTGGACTCGAGTCACATGACTTGGACTCGAGTCAGACTCGAGTCATGAATTTGATGACTTTAGACTGGACTTGACAAAATGTAAAAAGACTTGCAACTCGACTTAGACTTTAACATCAATGACTTGACTTGGACTTGAGCCTTTTGACTTGACATGACTTGCTACTTTCCCCAAAACCCAACTATTAAAAAGTTATTCCGGAGCGCTCAGTATCTGTCTGTCTGTCAGCCTGTGCGCCACTTGTCAGAACAACAGCCAATCAAATTACATCCACGTTGTTTTCGTCACACAGCATTCAACCAATCAAATTGCAGGACAACCAACGAAGAAGAAGCTGTCAAACAACCCGCCAGTGAGGAAAAATTATGCCAAAAATTGTTTCGTTCAGGGACTAAAACTACGAGTTGGTCAACAAAAAACGAATTCCAGTATGCAAAACATGCGGTTGGAAGATTATAGACGGAGACGCAACAACTTCCAACTTCGTTTGACATTTGCACAAAGAAGGGTAAGTTTTGAATGTAAGCTAACGTTTATTGGCTGAGTAACGTGACTTTTATTTGCTGTGTAGTTAAGTGAGTGAGGCTGCAAACTCACTGCTAAGGTTAGAACCATAGACATCTTATAAGTAGACGCAGCATCGACCACTATTGCATACTCGCACAGACGAGACGCGGGGCCGCCATCTTGGAGTGGTGATCCGCTCCACTCAGTGCAATTCATTTGTCAGAAGCAATGAACTGTTGGCGCATTTTATTCATCTTACCTCACTGAATACCACTTATTTTCACGCACATTTTTGTCATTCGTGTAACTATGATAAAGGACACATGTTTTGGCGTGTTCATAGTTTGCTTAACAGTAATAGAATATTCTTATATGCTATAAGTGACCAGACGTCCGAGATCAAAACTGGGAATAATAATCCCAGAGAAGGGGAAAAAACTGTCAGCTATTTCTAAGTTGAAGAAACAATATGATTAAGTTATATATACATGTGTAAATCCTACATAAACACAATATGAATACATTAGATCATTATATCTTAGGAACCTATAGACTGTATTTCTGTTGCTGCAACAGCAGAGTTTATTCTGTCTTGACACTTTGTATTAATATTTTCTTTTACATTCTTCCCTTAAATAATAATGTTTACAGTGATTGTTTTATATGTATTTTTATGTATGTTGCTTTGGATAAATGTGTCTGCCACAAATACTTAAACATATATAAACACCTGAAAGTCTTTATATGAACTAAAACCACCGATCTGTTTCACTGGATTCAGAATAAAACCAAAGTCTGTTTTACCCAACAATGTTAGTATTTGAATATTGTTACTTGAAGACTTATTCCTGGTTACAATTAGACTGTTAAGAGAGTATTGTCTTATGTTTTGCCTAAAATGAGAATGCATCATAATCAGTGGCGGCTGGTGAATTTTGTTTTAGGTGGGGCTGAAAGTTTGTAAACCAAATACCTGTAGGGGCGGGGTCATCCTCCCCCAGAAGATTTCTTTGTGATTTTCACATACAAATATTGAAGATCGTTGCTCCTTCTCAACTCTGTGGGGATATTCTTTTCACAAAATACAACCAATAGTACGTTATTGTTAAATCTTACTTATGAAAAGTAATCCCAGATTCCTATTTTCAACAGTCCTCTCATTTAAGCAGGAAAACGCTGAACACCAGCCCGGCATCTTTGTTTTCTACCTCTCAACTGTCAGTTTAGGCTGCTCGCCGGCACCTCGTCACCTCTTCAAGATGGTGGCCAAATTGCTTGTGTAATAGCAGCCAATGTTGCGTCTAGTTATAAGATGTCTATGGTTATAACGTCATTGCAAACACGGCAATCTGTTGCGTCCACTGCAGTTCACTACTTTATTCATACTTTTTGTCAAGTGATTTTTTTTAAGCAGGGTTACATGAGGTACTTACACATAACGTCACGTTGGTGAATGTATCACACACAGCTACGCAACGTTAGACGGCGGTCAGCAGCACCGCGTTTTTTAGCCACCTACAAAAAGACAGACATAGTCAAATAAAGGTCAGTTAAAATGTATACTATATTAAGAATATGTGTACATATTGCATAGGGCCCTGACATCTAAAAAGTACGACTATGTTCATTGTTATGTTAATGTGTTTATGTTTTTCATGTGTACGCACTAGGGGTGTAACGGTACACAAAAATTTTGGTTCGGTACGTACCTCGGTTCAGAGGTCACGGTTCGGTTCATTTTCGGTACAGTAAGAAAACAACAAAATATACATTTTTGGGGTATTTATTTAACAAATTTGCTAAATCTTCCACCAAAAATATGTTTCTTAGTGGAATATTTGATGTGAAGTCATCGAAAACTTGGATAGGTCAATAATTCATAATAATATTGATTTTGATTCAGTATTATGTTTTGAGCAAAAGAAAAAAGAAAAAAAAAACAGCTTTGTTTTATTAGTCAACGTTGCAACGTTTTCTAAATTACATTTAGCCTTTAAGCTTTTGTATTTCACTTTTAATTGTTTTTGTTTATTTTAATAGTATTTTTAGATTGTGTTGTGGGCCTTTAAAACATTAGCTGTGGGCCGCAAATGGCCTCCGGGGCACACTTTTGACACCCCTGCTATAGATAATAAAAAATAAAATCTAAAATCTATGGGTAAAAAGCAGAGCCTGGCGACGTTTATCATAACTCTCTCCTTCCCTCATGAAAGTTGCCTGCGCACACATTTTTTTTTTTTTAACCCCTTCTTAACCCTGAACGTACATTGAAAATACACACAACCCTAACTTAAAATGCCGTACATTTGAGGCATTTAAGAAACCCCACCTGGACAGCCCCGCAAAAGCGGACATGTCCGGTGAAAAGAGGGGGTGTGGTCAGTCTATCATAGTGAAGTGAAGTGAAGTGAAGTGAAGTGAAGTGAATTATATTTATATAGCGCTTTTCTCTAGTGACTCAAAGCGCTTTACATAGTGAAACCCAATATCTAAGTTACATTTAAAGCAGTGTGGGTGGCACTGGGAGCAGGTGGGTAAAGTGTCTTGCCCAAGGACACAACGGCAGTGACTAAAATGGCGGAAGCGGGAATCGAACCTGCAACCCTCAAGTTGCTGGCACGGCCGCTCTACCAACCGAGCTATGCCGCCCCATAGCCCGCGGTCGCTGCTAGCATGCCTTGTGTTGTTGTTTTTTTTGATTGATTGAAACTTTTATTAGTAGATTGCACAGTACAGTACATATTCCGTACAATTGACCACTAAATGGTAACACCCCAATAAGATTTTCAACTTGTTTATAAGTCGGGGTCCACGTTATTCAATTCCTGGTGCCTCGGAGTGCATTGTTTACACAACGTGCTGTGCGCTACTTAATATGTCCGTGTGGAACTCGTTCGGTACACCTCCGAACCGAACCGAGCCCCCGTACCGAAACGGTTCAATACAAGTACACGTCCCGTTACACCCGTAGTACGCACACATAAACACATACAGTATGAGAGGAGATCAATGAGATAAGGTAGCAACAGGATGGAAACTGCTGTGGAAGTAGTTACAATGCAAAATGTCATGGAAATACAATGTTAACACGTTTGCAAATAAGTACAGTTGCACTTGTTTTTTTAAAATGTGTTTATTCTGTAAAGGAATGAGTTAAATGTTTAAAATGACTGGTTAATAGTACTATTATGAAGTGCAATGTCAGCACAATTTTTTTTCCTGCAGTTTCAAATGCACTTGTTTTAATAAATACATACAGCGTTTTAAAAGCATACAGAATCTGTGTAAATATATTAGTCTGGGGTTAAAATGACTTGAAATGACTCAAAACTCAAAATGCAGGACTTGGGACTTGACTTGAGACTTTCCAGTCCAGACTTTGGACTTGATTCGGGATTTGCCTGTCTTGACTCGAGACTTGAGGGCAAAGACTTGAGACTTACTTG
This sequence comes from Nerophis ophidion, assembly GCF_033978795.1. Classification (NCBI taxonomy): domain Eukaryota; kingdom Metazoa; phylum Chordata; class Actinopteri; order Syngnathiformes; family Syngnathidae; genus Nerophis; species Nerophis ophidion. The sequence continues at coordinate 47,963,306 of NC_084628.1, forward strand.
TGAGTTGCAAAACAATGACTTGGTCCCACCTCTGCAACCTGGTTCCCGCGTTGGTGACCCCTGTCCTAAACAAACCCTTCAAATGACTTTGAAGGACAGTATCGAACAAAGGACACATCGTATGCCAGCTGTACACTTACTATTCTAATGTACACCAAAGCTTCATCTTTAGTATTCCTCGTTAAAACCATGCTCTGTGGTAAAATGGCTTAAGGGTGTACTCACTTTTGTGAGATATTGTATATGAACCAGGGTTGTCCCCTTTACCGGTATTTGTATAGTGCCGCAACACCAATAAATCGTATTCGGTACTATACTGCCTCTAAAAAGTACCAGTCCACCAAACCCCACACCCCCCGTCGTCGTCACAAAACGTGACATTGCTGGTTTACGAGCAGAGGAGCATGTTCGGCAGCGCACAATCACAGAGTACTTACAGTGTGTCGACAGAAAAGGGAGAACCGATGCATTTTGGCTTAAAAACTAAAGATAATTAATTAATTATTGACACTAATTAAGTGATAACACTGAAACGCCCTCATGAAGGGGTGCTTTAAGACACGGCTAGCTAGCTAGCAGCTATAGTCCATCCGCAGTCTGCAGTGTTTTAGCTACTTCTCAATCACTAATCCTTGCCTCCATGTTGACAAAGTTAGTTTTTTTAAAAGTATCATCCCTGCAGGACGAGGAATAGCAAAACATGCTATACTACACACCGTAGCTCACCGGCATCACAATGTAAACTAGTGGTTTTGGTGGATCTACACCCAACATCCACTGTAAAGATGTTAAGTACCAACATACCATATGCAGCAACTAGTTGCAAAGGCGTTATTTACATCCGAGAATAAGCTAGTCTGGTTACTTTTAGACCTCCACCCCAGATCACACCTCATTCTTACCCACTTCTCCAAAGTGGGCTGGCTCAGGGTGGAGGACAGAGTCAAACAACTTGCACTGAGCCTTGTCTATAAAATCCGCTACACCTCCCTGATACCCAAGTACATGTCAAACTACTTCCAGAAGGTAAATGACCGCCATAACCACAACACCAGGGGGAGCTCCACAAACCACGTTAAACCCAGATTCCGATCCAACAAAGGTCTTAACTCATTCTCTTTCTATGCCACATCAATGTGGAATGCACTCCCAACAGGTATAAAAGTAAGTGCATCTCTATATTCCTTCAAAACCGCACTAAAACAACACCTCCAGGCAACTACAACCCTGGACTAACACATCCCACCTCCCCGGATTGTAAATAATCAAACGTAAATAATCAAATGTATGTACTTGTTCTATTGCTATCTGAGCTCACTATGTTCACTACTTGTTGTACATTTAATACCAAGTCAGACCTACAGTTTCTCAGATGATGTAATTGTTGATGACTGAAGTATGCTGATTACAACCTAAACCCCATCACAGCCTAAGTTACCCACGCTGCTTCCTCTCTGCTCAGCGAGGGCGTATGACGTAACAGTATGTGACATATGGAAGAAGGTGCGCTTGTTTTATGTCTCTGTTAGAAGGAGAGACAAGAAAGAGTGGAAAAAAGCCTGTAGTGTAATGCCCGCAGCTAAAAGCAACTGCGGGAGAACGTATACTCCAATATCACGATAGTCATTTTCTCTATCGCACAGAGACAAACCCGTGATACATCAAGTATATTCGATATATCGCCCAATCATATATGCGAGTGAAAATTTAATTTTCTTTTCAGTCTAAACTGTCTGACTGGTCCTCAAATTCATCCTTCAGGGCAGTAATAAGTCCTGTTGACAACTAATGTCAAATTTCTAGGTCTTGCACACAGCCATAGACGCACATTCAATTGCTTTATTGACTATTAGTTAAAACCTTCCACATATTGAAAAGTTAAAATCGAGTATTTTACTAATCAATTTCTGTAGTATTTCCATAAAAAAAATAATGGATAGTCCCTTTTTTGGGAAAGTAACAAAAAAACTAATTCAAATACTTCCATCCATCTTCTTCCGCTAATCCGAGGCTTGGTCGCGGGGGCAGCAGCCTAAACAGGGAAGCTCAGATTTCCCTCTCCCCAGCCACTTCGTCCAGATCTTCCCAGGGGATCACGAGGCGTTCTCAGCCCAGCCGGGAGACATAGTCTTCCCGACATGTCCTGGGTCTTCGCAGTGGCCACCTAGGGAGGCGTTTGGGTGGCATCCTGAGTGATGCCCGATCCACCTCATCTGGCTCCTCTCCATGTGGAGGAGCAGCAGCTTTACTTTGAGTTCCTCCCGGATGGCAGAGCTTCTCACCCTATCTCTAAGGGAGAGACCTGCCACCTGGCGGAGGAAACTCATTTCAACCGCTTGTAACCGTAATCTTGTCCTTACGGTCATAACCCAAAGTTCCTGACCATGGATGAGGGTAGAAATGTAGATCGACCGGTAAACTGAGAGCTTTGCCTTCCGGCTCAGCTCCTTCTTCACCACAACGGATCGATACAGCGTCCGCATTACTGAAGACGCCGCACCGATCCGCCTGTCGATCTCACCATCCACTCTTCCATCACTCGTGAACAAGACTCCTAGGTACTTGAACTCCTCCACTTGGGGCAGGGTCTCCTCCCCAACCCGGAGATGGCACTCCACCCTTTTCCAGGCGAGAACCATGGACTCGGACTTGGAGATGCTGATTCTCATTCCGGTCGCTTCACACTCGGCTGCGAACCGATCCAGTGAGAGCTGAAGATCCTGGCCAGGACCACATCATCTGCAAAAAGCAGAGACTTAATCCTGCAGCCACCAAACCGGATCCCCTCAACGCCCTGACTGCACCTAAGAAATTATGTCCATAAAAGTTATGAACAGTCAAATCAAATACTTTCAAAGTAATTTCCCTAACCATGTGTACATGGACAACATTTATTTAATCTGATCGTCAATCGGATTAGAATGTTCCTGTGGACATGGACCCTGAAAAAAATGATCTGACTATGACGCGCATTTTCCTGCATCACACCTTGAATCGGAATACTTTACTTTGACATGTGCAGAACCTTATATAAACAGAACGGTGTATCTTTTGTGCTATGGCGCTATCTTTTGAAAGAGTTGCCTAATGCAGGTAGTGAAGAAGCATCAGACTTCCACTGTTCGCAAACATGGCTTTGTGCATTTCTTCTTGTATGTGTATTTGTTTCCTTCAGTTCACGACTTTTGTTTTACCTCTCTTTTTGAAATGTAGCTGTTCTGTGCTTTTTATGTTGAGATCATGCACGGGTTGCGGCGTGTCTTAATGTTACGACGTTTTGTGCATGTGTTTGAGGATAGCAGTTAGCACTTGGATCAGCTGTAAAGTCGTGAATAAAGCAGCTCGTTAAGACGACAACTGGATCCTTTCTTTTATTGGTACATCGACACATAACACTCCGTACTACAATTTTGTTTTTGCAGGGCTCGTTTTAAAGCAACAATCTCAACAGTATATAACGCTACTTCTTTACAAGTTGAATGGTGTGTGTGTGTGTGTGTGTGTGTGTGTGTGGGGGGGTAGCAAGACAAACGCTTCGTTCCGAGACTAAAGCATTTAGTCCCCGCTGCATCCCCAAAGTATATCTGACATCAAAGTATATCTGACATCAAAGACATGCACAGTAAGGATAATTTTAACCCGAATTTAAGATGTGTTTTTATGTGCTCCAATCTGAACAACTATCAGCATAATACCCCCTTCACCCCCCCTCTTCCCGCCTCGATCGGTATATTCCAATATTCCAAATGGTGAGTTTACATGAAGCATTTTTATTCTGGTTAGTCTTTTATTCCGGTTAAATGTGCACATAGCTACTGATCATGTTGCTAATTTAATGGGACCCCATGAATTGATTAACGTGGACCCCGACTTAAACAAGTTGAAAAACTTATTGGGGTGTTACCATTTAGTGGTCAATTGTACGGAATATGTACTGTACTGTGCAATCTAATAATAAAAGTTTCAATCTTTCAATCAATCAACTTTTAAACATATAGGAAGACGAATACAGGAAGGCTTTGAGGGCAAAACACATGATTGGAACCGATGGTAGGTTCTGCTTTTGTTTAATTATTGTGCACTTGCCATGTTATTTTGTTTAGAAATGTGTATGTAGCATTCAATATGGCTAATTTATTGTACCACCTAATTTACAACAATACTAGAAAATTCTAAATTGAACAAAGATGAGCTTTAAAATGTATTATTTAGTTATGAAACAGAGAGAGGGAGAGAAAGACTTTTCTTTTTTTATTGTCAACAGTTGATCCGGCATTAAATAATGTAAAAAAAATAGAAAAGTGCTACATTATACATTCGGTTTAACTACATTTAGAGTTTCTCCTTCATAGTAGCCACCAGACATAACAAAATAAAGTAATATAATGTATTACAGCGTCCAGAAGAAAGCAAACAAAGTCTGACTTTCTTTTTAGCTTTTATTGACAATTTTATGATAACAATGGGCTCAATTCTATGTATTTTCTTGTTCATTGTCCGCCGACACGGTTTGTTCACAGACCATGGGAAAAAGGACCATCATGACACTCTAACATACACAAGTGAAGTATATTTATATAGCGCTTTTCTCAAGTGATTCAAAGCGCTTTACATAGTGAGACCAAATATCTTAGTTACATTTAAACCAGTGTGGGTGGCAATGGGAGCAGGTGGGTAAAGTGTCTTGCCCAAGGACACAACGGCAGTGACAAGGATGGCACAAGCAGGAATCGAACCTGCAACCCTCAAGTTGTTGGCACGGCCACTCTACCAACTGAGCTATGCTGCCCCAAAAAGGCAATATGTATAAATGAGGATTTTATATACAGGTATATATATATATATATATATATATATATATATATACCTGTATATAAAATATACAGGATGGATATATATATATATCCATCCATTTTCTACCGCTTATTCCCTTTTTTTGGGGTCGCGGGGGGCGCTGGCGCCTATCTCAGCTACAATCGGGCGGAAGGCGGGGTAAACCCTGGACAAGTCGCCACCTCATCGCAGGGCCAGAGAGAGAGAGTTTGTATATATATATATATATGTATATATATATATATATATGTATATATATATATATATATGTATCTATGTATATGTACACTGTATATATGTATATGTACACTGTATTTATGTTTATATGTACACTGTATATATATAGATGTGTATATATATTTGGGTGTATATATATATATATATATATATTTACACACAAATATATATATATATATATATATATACACTGTATATATATATATATATATATATATATATAAATGTGTATATATGTGTAAATATATATATATATATATATATACACACTGTATATATGTGTATATATATATATATATACATATATATACATATATATATATACACTGTATATATGTGTATATATATGTCTTATTTTCACTAAATAAGCCTTTACCACTTGCAACTTAAAAAAAAATCCTGTGCATTTGTAATAAGAAACAGTTAAATTAATTCCCACATTTATTGAATTAATGGAAGAGCCCAATGACAAAGAGTCTCTGGGTGAGGTGGCTCACTGCAGTCTGCATTACTTTATTATTATTATTTATTATTAAAAATAAACAAACCCATTAGCAATTATTGACGTTTGCTAATCTGAATCGCGATGCATCCAAACATCCATTATCCCCCCCACCTTTAGTCATTACTGATCTAAATCTACATGCTGAGACCTGCATAATTAAATAATTACAGTGTGGTTACAAAGATGAACTTCATAAAAATGCTTCAGTAGAAGTCAATATAGTTAAATACAATTCAGAGTGTAGAGAAATGTCACTAAAATGACAAGATAACATTATCAGCGGCACATAATGCATCGCCTCCCAAGTGTTGCTTCAACGTATTTTTCCCTTCCTGTGACTCACCGCTCCGTTTCCCCTCATCGACCGGCCCAAAGAGAGTTGAAGGCGGGGCCACCGAAGGGCCAGTTCCTTCCCTGATAGCCTCGCCTTCCTCCCCTTCCTGCTCAATGCTCCTTCATCTTGCTTCATTTCCTTTCACACCGGCACCCCCGCTCCGTTACGCTCCGCACCACCGCCCTCTTCCGCGCTCAGACCCCCGTGGACTCTCGCTGAGATCAGCCCAGCCGCGGGCTCTCAAACACGCAGGGAGAACTGATTGCTTCAACACTGTATCCTGTGTTCTCCCCTCCTTCTCGGCTTGTCCTGCAGCCCTCGCACAGGTGCAGTCTCAACACCAGCCACCTCGACCTCAATAGGAGTCTGCAATTTTACCCATTCGGAAAAAAAAAAGTCTGAAAAAGTTATTTTCGTCATGCATGTTCCGATATTTAAAGGCGTATTCATAATTAATATATTCAGCGAGCCTCTCGATAAAACAAGGACTGTGTCCTGTATCGCAGTGTTTACCCGAGATGCAAGTCAACTTGGCGTGAAGGTAATGACATCTTTATTTTAACACTAATAAAAGGAATAAACAAAAGTCGCGCACAAAGGCGGAAGTACAAAAACTTGGCTATTAAAACAAAAACTAGCACAAAGGTAGAACTATGTACAAAAAAACAAAAGACACTAACTGTGGCGGTTTAGCTCGGTTGGTAGAGCGGCCGTGTTGCAGGTTCGATTCCCGCTTTCGCCATCCTAGTCAATGCCGTTGTGTCCTTGGGCAAGACACTTTACCCACCTGCTCCCAGTCCCACCCACACTGGTTTAAATGTAACTTAGATATTGGGTTTCTCTATGTAAAGCGCTTTGAGTCACTAGAGAAAAGCGCTATATAAATATAATTCACTTCACACTTCACTAATAAAGAAAACTTTAGGGACGGCGTGGCGCAGTGGGAGAGTGGCCGTGCGCAACCCGAGGGTCACTGGTTCAAATCCCACCTGGAACCAACCTCGTCACGTCCGTTGTGTCCTGAGCAAGACACTTCACCCTTGCTCCTGATGGGTGCTGGTTGACGCCTTGCATGGCAGCTCCCTCCATCAGTGTGTGAATGTGTGTGTGAATGGGTAAATGTGGAAGTAGTGTCAAAGCGCTTTGAGTACCTTGAAGGTAGAAAAGCGCTATACAAGTAAAACCCATTTATTTATTTATTTAAAACTTACTCGCGATGAAGTGAACAGGGCAGCATGGACTATGAAACAAGCAGCGTAAACTACCGTATTTCCTTGAATTGCCGCCGGGGCGCTAATTAATTTAAAACCTCTTCTCACTCCTGCGCTTACCAAAGGTATGCAGTAAAAATTTGAGTGTGATGTAAGGATACCAATTCAATAAAAAAACGTTATTATGGTTATACCTTTACTTATAAACATAGTCCATGCGCAGCTCCTTCTGATCAAAAGCATCGATAACTTGTTTATAGAAGTCTTCCTTATCTTTCTTCAGTTTTAAAAGTCTCTCTGTCTCGATGGAGATCTTCCTTTATTACCTCCTCCAGCACATATCACGTCACTCGTTTCACTTCTTCTGCAGCCGAGTAGTCGCAAGAAGGATCACTAGCGCCCTCTACCACCAGGAGGCGGGAGTCATTTAATGACTCATATTTGACACACGCAGCTACGGTATTGTGACAGTCTCAAGCCGTCGTCTTGCGGGTTCCCAGGACCACCAAGGAAGGACATGGCTTGAGCAGTTTGACTTTGTTTATTTTTCAATAAAACCTCAGTCCAGGTCGCTCTTCCGCTCCTCCTCTCCGCTCGCTCGCCGTCTCCTCGCAACAATCTTGGGCCGGTCACCAGCATGCCCAGCCTGTCTGTCAAACCGTCGGCTCTGTTCTTTTTAGCATACCGGTATTCAATAGCTTGGACGTTAAGTCCTACTGAATAGCTCTTAATCTTCTTCCCTTTATGCGATTTCAAATTACCGGTATTGAAATCAGCCTCCTCCATTTTGAAAATGATGACAGGGGAAGTGTCACGAGTTTGACCCGGCGGTAATTGAAGGCAGGCGCGTACTTTATGCCCGGCGGTAATTCAAGGAAATACGGTAAGTATGAAACCGTAAACATGACATGAAGCAGACTGATGTCACCAGGAAGACAGCCTGGCAACTAACTGGAAGCTTAAATAATAGTGACATGATTAGTGACAGGTGCGCGAGTGCAAAAAGTTATGACAGACCACCTAAAAAAACGGAAATTAATTTTACAGTTGTGTTACTGAACGGAACACAGCTATTTTGTTGTTGACTGTCATGTCATTTACGGATGCACTTTGTGGACGCCGTCCGTTCCACACGCTGTAAGTCTTTGCTGTTGTCCAGCATTCTGCTTTTGTTAACTTTGCAGCCAGTTCAGTTATAGTTTGGATATGAGGACAGGTGAAAATTAATGGGTAGTCATGGAAACAAAACAAAAAAGGAAGTGCAAAAACAGGAAACAATGGAGTCTTAAGCAAAACAGAACATAACTAAACAAAACATGATCACAAGACATGACAACGGTGAGATATTTCCTGGTGTGCTGTAGGAGCCTATGTCATTTCACCTAATTGGGTTAAAAATATTTTTTGCAAACCAGTAATTATAATCCGAAAATGTGCCATTGTTGAGTGTCTGTACCGTCTAGAACTCGGCAGAGTAACTGTGTAATCCTCTTCCATACCAGTAGGTGGCAGCAGGTCACTAATGGCTTTGTAGATGTCGGGAACGACAACAATGGTTTGCAGGTAAAAAGGTGTCCAATGCTTAAACTAAAAATAAACAAAAGGCGAGTGCCGCTACAAAAAGGCATTGAAGCTTAGAGGAGGCGGTGCAAAACTATAACCGAACTGGCTGCAAAGTTAACAAAAACAGAATGCTGGACAACAGCAAAGACTTACAGCGTGTGGAGCAGATGGCGTCCACAAAGTGCATCCGTAAATGGCATGACAGTCCACAACAAAATAGTTGTGTTCCATTCAGTAACACAACTGTAAAATAACTTTTTTAGAACTCTATCCGACATTGTGACTTTTGGTATTAGTGATCCTGGAAAAAAAGGGAGCCAAACACACATACTGTACATTTTCACAGCTACGTGTGTATATATCATTTATACACACATATACATTGCCCCCCCCCCGGATATCTTTTTTTTCTCTCAACATGGCCTCCCGAGTCAAAATATTTGCCCAGCTCTGAGTTACAGCCTCAAGAGTCGTTTTCAATACAATGCCACAAGCTTGGCACGCCTATATTTCCGCAGTTCCGCCCATTTCTCTTTGGCAGCACCTCTCAAGGTCCATCAGGTTGGATGGAAAGTGTCAGTTCACACTCATTTTCACATCTCTCGATGGCATTGAAGTCCGGGTTCTGGCTGGGCAACTCAATGAGATTTACAGAGTTGTCCTGAAGCCATTCCTTTGATATTCCTTTGATCTGCATTCGACCCATCCGGCGGCAGCATGGTAGCAGGCTGAGTGTGTCGCGTCTCGCTCCTTCATGACTAATTAACCTCATCTGCCGATACTAACTCTCTCCTAACAACACATTAAACCAATAAGTTCGCTGTTCGCACACCGAATGCACCGATTCCTCTAAAAATGCCGAAAACCAGAGGAAATCAGACTGATCCGGAACCCGAACTGTCTATCGCGTCTTTGACCACTTTGCTTGAGTCCCATCGGGAATCTCTATCCAAAGATTTTAAAACGTCACTTGCAGCTGTAGAGAGCCAACTGGACGACGTACAAGCCACAGTGTCTGCGAACTCCGTCAAACTCCAAAATCTTGGGATTACGGCAAATGACTTGGAGAGCCGCGTGCAAACTCTGGAAACATCCATTACCGCACTAGCAGGCACGGATACCAAACTGGCAGCAAAAGTCTTAGACCTTGAGTCCCGCAGCCGCCGCAATAATATCCGAATAATTGGCTTACCTGAATCCATTGAGGGTCCACAACCAACTGCCTTCTTCTCCAACATGCTGGTGGAAGTTTTCAGCGACATCCTGGGCTCCGCACCTGAATGCGAGCGTGCCCACAGGTCCCTCCCCCCCAAACCTCCAGCAGGCCAGCGACCGAGACCGGTTATCGTCAAGCTCCTCAGGTTCCAGGAAAAGGACGCGATTATCCGGGAAGCCCGGTCCAAGAGAGGATATCTTGGCTGTGTGCTGAGAGGCGTTGTCCTGCTGAAAGGTAAACCATTGCCCCAGTCCAGGGGTCGGCAACCCGCGGCTCTTGGATCACTCTGATGTGGCTCAGCTGCATACTTGCCGACCCCCCATTATTCCGGGAGGTTTTCCGGATTTCAGTGCCTCTCCCAGAAATCTCCCCAGGATTACATTCTCAGATTTTCACCCAGACAACAATATTGAGGGCATGCCGTAATGGCAATGCCTTGAACGTCCTTCTGACCTTGTCGCCCCGTCCGCTATAATACTATGCTATCTGAGTGCCGGCCGGCCACATCTAGTGTGCGGCTGCTGACTCAACACACAAGCGACTGCAAGGCATACTTGTTCAACAGCCATACAGGTTACACTGAGGGTTGTGATATAAACAACTTTAACACTCTTACTAATATGTACCACACTGTGAACTCACACCAAACAAGAATGACAACTACATTTCGGGAGAACATCCGCACTGTAACACAACATAAACACAACAGATACCCATCATCCAATGCATCCCTAACTCTTCCGGGCTAGATTATACTCTCCCCCCCCCCCCCCCCCACCCCCCCCCCCCCCCCCACCCCCCTCTGTGTGCCGGTTGAGGTGGGCGGGGTTGGGGACGGTGGGGTTTGGTGCATTTTGAGAAACTGTTACAATGGAATGGCTTCTGTCTGGTCACCTTACCATGCCTGCCTGATTGGTGGATTGCTGCAGAGATGGTTGTCCTTGCGGAAGGGTCTCCTCTCTCCACAGAGGCATGCTGTAGCTCTGACAGAGTTCTTGGTCACCTTGCTAACTAGGGCCTTTTTTCCCCCGATCGCTCAGTTTAAACGGCCGGCCAGCTTTCGGAAGAGTCCTGGTGGTCCCAAACTTCTCCATTTACAGATGATGGAGGCCACTGTGATCAGTGGGACTCGGGGTCCATGAATTGATTTACGTGGTGTTACCATTTAGTGGTCAATTGTACGGAATATGTACTGTACTGTGCAATCTACTAAAAAAGCTTCAATTAATCAATCAAAGGCAAGAGATATTTTTCTGTAACATTCCCCAAATTTACGACTTAAGACAATCTTGTATGGAAGTGTTGCGTTTGGACCAGATGTTCCTCCGAGGGAATTTAAGTTGCTGGTCAATCCCAAGTTTTTTTGATGACACATAAGCTGATTTTAAATGATAACCCAGAACTTAAAAGGTATTTTGCAATTTATTCCAAAGCTTTGGAGAGACCAACCTAAAAAAATAACACATTCAATTCGCGTCGCCTAGTTGATCTGAAAACCTTACGGAAGCGCTGTCTTCTTCAATATCTCCCTCGCCCCCACCCACTGGAACAAATACACATATCTATTGTTCGGCTTAGCCTGAGACAGGAAGAGATGAGAAGGGAGTATTGCTACTCCTTACATTCCTAAAGCTTCAAGGTCAACACACAGTTTACTAGCGGACAAACAGAGTAAGAAGAAATGAAAAAACACTAGCTGTTGTCAAATATGACTATGAATATAAAAAGTAACTCTTGCAGATATATTGTAAATATATATCTCCGTCAGAAGTCTACAGACTTGTTCTTTCGATTACATGTTTGGTTTGTGCTCTGCCATCAAGTGTTGGATCTTATATAAAGACAGGTGTGTGCTTTTTGAAAATCATGTCCAACCAACGGAATTTACCACTGAAGGACTTCAATTTAGTTGGAGATACATCTTAAGGATACTTTGAAAAAGGATGCCCCTGATCTGACTTTTGAGCTTCATGGCAAGAGCTGTGAATACAAATGCACATGTGATTTCTTAGTTTGTCTTGTTTTTAATAAGTATTTCTAAAAAAAAAATAATAATAAGTTTTCACATTGTTTTTATAGGATGTGTGTAGAATTTTGAGTACAGTTGTTTTACCTATTTGTAAAGTTAAAGTAGCAATGATTGTCACACACACGCGAGGTGTGGCGAAATTATTCTCTGCATTTGACCCATCAGCCTTGTTCACCCCCTGAGAGGTGAGGGGAGCAGTGAGCAGCAGCAGTGGCCGCGCCCGGGAATAATTTTGGGTGATTTAACCCCCAATTTTAACCCTTGATGCTGAGTTTCAAGCAGGGAGGCAATGGGTCCCATTTTTTTATAGTCTTTGTTATGACTTGGCCGGGGTTTGAACTCACAACGTACCGATCTCGAGGCGGGCACTCTAACCATTAACTGAGTTTTAAATAAGACTGTAACGTAAAAAAATGTGTAAAAAAAATAATTTAAAAAAATGGTGAGCGTTGTAAATACTATCCAGATGCAATGTATGTATATATATATATATATATGTGTGTGTGTGTATATGTATGTATATGTATGTATATATATATATGTGTGTGTGTGTGTGTGTGTGTGTGTGTATATGTATGTATATATATATATATATATGTGTGTGTGTGTGTGTGTGTGTATATATATGTATATATATATATATATATATATATATATATATATATATATATATATATATATAACATTTACATGTGATATTCAATAAAACCATGAAAAAGATTGTGCACCTACTTTGTGGAAATTCCCATAACACTGAGGGGGGTCGAGAACATAATCCCCTCAATAATCAAGGGAACTCTTTTTAGCAATACATTTAATTTTTATTTGATTTTTTTCATGTATTTATTTATTTCAGGCAAAGACATAAAACAAGTACAAAGTCGACAGCACATGATAAAATAAATCAATATAGTGCAAAAAGTAACGTATATTATGTAATGCATGATTATAATCCATTCGTTTTCTTTTCTTTATTTATTCATCACATTTCAGCGTTAATTAATCATGTCTAATGACAGAATATTACTCTGAATGTAAACATATTTATTTACAAAAAAAAGACCCTAATATTTTGGACACAAATGCAGTTTTACAGTCCTGTCAAAATGTCATACTGGATTTTTTTTAAAACCATGTTTTACTTAAATGTGCTGACAGTTTTGCCTTTTAGGTCACCCTCCATGGCATGCATGGTCGAAATAAATTGCAGGATTAATGTGTATGTACCAGATTAATAAAAAATATAAAATAAAAAAATCTTATTTTTGACAGCCCAAAATAGAGCATTTTCAAATATGATGGTTTCTACTCGTGTTGTCCCGATACCAATATTTTGGTATCGGGTGTTATCATGTGCTTACATTATTGCAGTACCAAAATGTATTTAGATACTTTTTCGACTACTTTTCGATACTTTTCTAAATGAAGGGGACCAAACAAAATTGCATTATTGACTTTATTTTAACAAAAAATCTTAGGGGATATTAAAGGGGAACATTATCAGCAGATCTATGTAAGCGTCAATATATACCTTGATGGTGCAGAAACAAGACCATATATTTTTTTAACCGATTTCCGAACTCTGAATGGGTGAATTTTGGAGAATTACACGCCTTTCTATTTTTCACACTCGGAGCGATGTAGTCTATCCGCCATTTTCTCAAATACGTTACAAACACCAAGTCAAATCCGCTCTGTTATTTTCTGTTTTTTCGACTGTTTTCCGTACCTTGGAGACATCATGCCTGGTGGGTGTGTTGTCGGAGGTGTAACAACACTAACAGGGAGGGATTCAAGTTGTGGAGTGTGGATCGATTAGCACGGCATGCTAATTGATGCTAACATGCTATTTAGGCTAGCTGTATGTACATTTGTAGCTCCCTCCACCCACATTTAATGCCAAACAAACACTTACCAATCGCCGGATTTAAGTTACTCCAGTGTCACAAGATGCTAAAGTCCCGATCGTTTGGTCTGCACATTTGACCGGCGATGCTAAGACAGACATGGCACAGAGTATGGATAACCTGCAGATGCATTTCCAACGATAAAGTCAACAAAATCACAAAGGTGAGTTTTGTTGATGTTATTGACTTATGTGCTAATCAGACATATTTGGTCACGGCATGACTGCCAGCTAATCAATGCTAACATGCTATTTAGGCTAGCTGTATGTACACTTGTAGCTATATTTGCATCCAGCCTTTCCCTCCACCCACATTTAATGCGAAACAAACACTTACCAATCGACGGATTTAAGTTGCTCCAGTGTCACAAGATGCTAAAGTCCCGATCGTTTGGTCTGCACATTTTACCGGCGATGCTAAGACATACATGGTACAGAGATGTGTGGATATACCGCGACACTCAATCGTTGGTTAGAAGGCGATCGCCGAATAGCGTCAATAGCTATTCCCTCAATTGCTTCAGTTTCTTCTTCAATTTTGTTTTGGCCATCTGCCTCCATACTCCAACCATCCGTTTCAATACATGCGTAATCTGTTGAATCGCTTAAGCCGCTGAAATCCGAGTCTGAATCCGAGCTAATGTCGCTATATCTTGCTGTGCTATCCGCCATGTTTGTTTGTATTGGCATCGCTGGATGATGTCACAGGAAAATGGACGGTGGCTTCACAGATAGCGAAAAACCGGCACTTTAAAGCCTTTTTTCGGGATATTTCATGATGGGTAACATTTTGAAAAAAACTTTGAAAAATAAAATAAGCCACTGGGAACTGATTTTTATTGGTTTTAACCCTTCTGAAATTGTGATAATGTTCCCCTTAAACATATGTTTCCTAATGCAAGTTTGTCCTTAAATAAAATAGTGAACATACTAGTCAACTTGTCTTTTAGTAGTAAGTAAACAAACAAAGACTCCTAATTTAGCTGCTGACATATGCAGTAACATATTGTGTCATTTATCATTCTATTATTTTGTCAACATTATTAAGGATAAGTGGTAGAAAATGAATGATTAATCTACTTGTTCATTTACTGTTAATATCTGCTTACTTTCTCTTTTAACATGTTCTATCTACACTTTTGTTAAAATGTAATAATCACTTATTCTTCTGTTGTTTGGATACTTTATAATAGTTTTACCAAAGTAGTTACAGTATCATACATTGCTCATATTCAAAGTCTTCATGTGTCCATTTCCTGAGTTTATAAACATAATATATATAAAAAAACAACGAAAAAATATCCCGTCATACCAAAAAATATCGATGTAATCATAGTAGAATTGACTAGATACGCTCCTGTACTTGGTATCATTACAGTGGATGTCAGGTGTGGATCCACCGTTGGCGTTTGTTTACATTTTGACGCCGGTGAGCTACGGTGTGTAGTGAAGCCATCAATCCATCCATCTATTTTCTACCGCTCGTCCCTTTTGAGGTCGCAGGGGATCAGTGGAGCCTATCTCAGTAGCATTTGGGCGGAAGGCGGAGTACACCCTGGACAAGTCGCCACCTCATCCCAGGGTCAACACAAATAGACAACATTGACATAAACCGGAGTACCCACGCAGTCATGGGGAGAACATGCAAACTCCACAGAGAAAGATCCCGAGCCCGGGATTGAACTCAGGACCTTCGTATTGTGAGGCACATGCACTAACCCCTGTGGCACCATGCTGCCCGTGTAGTGAAGCATTTTTAGCTATTTCTCATCCTGCAGTGATAATGATACTTGTAAGAATCGTACCTTATTTGTCGCCATGGAGGTGAGGATTAGTGATTTAGAAGTAGCTAAAACACTGCCGACTGCTGATGGACTTTAGCCACTGACTAGCCATGTCTTAAAGCACCACTTCCTGAGGGTGTTTCAGTGCTATAACTTCACCTTTATCTTTACTTTTTTAGATAAAATGCGTCCGTTCTCCCTTTTTTTGTTTACACACTGTGTCTGCTTGTAAGTACTCTGTCATTGTGCACTGCCGAACATGCTCCTCTGCTCGCAAACGAGCAATCACACAACGTGACGACGACTAAGGGGTTTGAGACCGATACTTTTTAGAGGCGGTATAGTACTGAATATGATTAATTAGTATCGCGATGCTATACTAATACCGGTATTGTCAAAACTAGGACTTGGGCGTGCATCGTTTTCCCGAGGTGCAAAGCGTGAAGGTAAAGACATTTTTTCAAGTTCAAGTTTATTGTTCTTCGGTCAATGGTCAACAAAGCAAACAAACAGTTGTACATTCATAGATTGAAAATAAAAAGTTGTACATTCATAGATTGAAAATAAAAAATGTTAGACCGAAAGGGTTTAGGCTGAAGTTAAACACTTATTGCGCCTAACCCTATAAACAATTTCAAGTACAAAATAAACTTCCGAAAGTTATAAAATGTCCTTTGCACAACTTATTATAAATACACATTATAAACAACATGAACGTAGTTCAATTTTATACACAGTACAGGCATGTGAAATATCCCTGTGTACATATAGACCTTTGCACTAATTATATATACAATATATACAAACAATTGTACTTCTATTATTTATATCATGTTTAATTTTTAATTAACATTAATCATAGTATTTTTCACTTTGACACTATAACTACAAAAGGCGCGCACGATGGCGGAGAACAAACTTGACTAATGGAAACAAATACTTGCACAAAGGCAGAAACTATGAACGATAAACAAAAACGTACTTGGCATGGAACTGTGAAACATGACATGAAGCAGAGTGGAGGTAACATGGCATGAGGTGAGTAGAGGTAATAGATGGTGATGTCGCCAGGACGAAGAACAGAAACAGACAGGCTTAAATAGCAGTGACATGATCAGTGAAAACAGGTGTGCGAGTGCAAAACGTGAGACGGGTGCGTGACAGGTGAGAACTAATGGGTAATCATGGTAACAAAACAAACCGGGAAGAGCAAAAACAGGAACTGAGTGTCCAAAAACCAAAACCTGATCACACAGACATGACAGGTGTACCATACAACCCTAGTTTCTACTTAAATATGTCGGAGGATGTTTATCATTAAGTAAACTGTGACAACCTCAGTCTTCTAAGTTTATTCCTACTTTTACTTGTGAGACTTCAATCCTCTCCACCCTGACTCCAAACAAACAATAACCATCCCCAAAGGAGTGTCGGCGTGAAGTCAGGAGAACTCATTTGAATTCCACCCAGCGACAATGCATCAAGCCTGAATTAGAAGCATTCATTTGCTCGTCCTATACAACGTTCACAAGGCTGATTCGGAGATAAATGCTAGTCTACAGCTGCCTTTTTTTAAAAGGGGAAATTTCACGATGTATTGGACCACCGACTTTGAACTTAGATGATGAGAAAAACTTCTCGTGAATTGACACCGTAATGTTTTTCAATGAGGATCACATTTTCACAGAGCTCCTCATGAATATTTCATGACATAAAGTGTTTGGTGTCATTCTGTCTGAATGTGGCCTCAGGTTCTCAGGTATCTCACATATTAAAACAGCACTTGGATAAAAGTAATAAGCAGCACATTGTGTATGTTATCTGATGAGAGCGGTCATTCAGGCTAGGTTTTTGTGTCAGGTGCATAAGTCATTTGATATTTCATACGACAAGGAAATTGAAATTGGCCTTGTGTTGGTATTTTGTTATCTAATCTGCAGTTTGGAAAATATTGAATAGTCTTCCAACTTACAGGAGTGACTCACATGTTTCAAGGTCAGGGCAAATAAACTCTGGACTCTAACAATATTACCTTATTTCCTTGAATTGCCGCCGGGTATATAGTATGCGCCTGCCTAGAATTACTGCCGGGTCAAACTCGTTTCGCAAAATATTATTTTTATCAGCGCATGTCTAGAATTTCCGCCGGGTCAAACTCGTTTCGCAAAATAACTAGCATATGCCTAGAATTTCCACAGGGTCAAACGCGTCACGTCACGAGTGACACTTCACCTGTCATCATTTTCAAAATGGAGGAGGCTTATTTCAATCATTTGAAATCGCATAAAGGGAAGAAGATTAAGAGCTATTCAGTAGGATTTTATCAATCAATCAATCAATGTTTATTTATATAGCCCTAAATCACAAATGTCTCAAAGGACTGTACAAACCATTACGACTACGACATGCTCGGAAGAACCCACAAAAGGGCAAGGAAAACTCACACCCAGTGGGCAGGGAGAATTCGCATCCAGTGGGACGCCAGTGACAATGCTGACTATGAGAAACCTTGGAGAGGACCTCAGAAGTGGGCAACCCCCCCCCCCCCCCCCTCTAGGGGACCGAAAGCAATGGATGTCGAGCGGGTCTAACATGATACTGTGAAAGTTCAATCCATAGTGGCTCCAACACAGCCGCGAGAGTTCAGTTCAAAGCGGATTCAAGACAGCAGCGAGAGTCCCGTCCACAGGAAACCATCCCAAGCGGAGGCGGATCAGCAGCGTAGAGATGTCCCCAACCGATACACAGGCGAGCGGTCCATCCTGGGTCTCGACTCTGGACAGCCAGTACTTCATCCATGGTCATCGGACCGGACCCCCTCCACAAGGGAGGGGGGGACATAGAAGAAAAAGAAAAGAAACGGCAGATCAACTGGTCTAAATGGGAGGTCTATTTAAAGGCTAGAGTATACAGATGAGTTTTAAGGTGAGACTTAAATGCTTCTACTGAGGTAGCATCTCGAACTGTTACCGGGAGGGCATTCCAGAGTACTGGAGCCCGAATGGAAAACGCTCTATAGCCCGCAGACTTTTTTTGGGCTTTAGGAATCACTAATAAGCCGGAGTCTTTTGAACGCAGATTTCTTGCGGTCCAAGAAGGTCCAAGCTAATGAATATGCATGCTAAAAAGAACAGTAAGCAGCTACCGTAATTTCGAGACTATAAGGCGCTCAGCTAAATTTAGGGGAAAATACAGATTGCTCCATATATAAGCCGCACCCGACTATAAGCCGCAGACGTTTCGATGTGTAATTACCGTAGTATGTAGGGGTTCTTGCTACCTCGGGACAGAGATGACTGTTTGGGAACGCAAAGCGTCCCATTTATTAACAATAAATCTCTCAATCATTCAACCAAACTTTCACATCCTTGACATGGCGAACAGCTTTCGTGCAGAGTAGAAATAATACAACGGTGCAAAGTAATACAAAGTGCTCGCCTGTAACCCGGCAGTAAAAGTGCAGTCTTCATGCTGCCGTCTCCAACGTCTCCCCATTGATTCATTGATGTCAAGCGTACGTGCTGCTGCTTTATTTCCTTCTTTGACAGCCAGATCGATTGCCTTTAACTTAAAGGCAGCATCATATGCACTTTGTTTGTTTTCCATATTGAGGGTGTTTGCATTAACACTTCCTTCGCGCAAACTGTCGCTGACGCTCTCCTACTTTTTGTTTTGTTCTCGTTACCTGGCGGCAGATGTGTGCCTCGGTCTCGCGCATCCTCGGTAGTGTGCGCCCCTGGTTTTACCGTAAGCCGCACCGTTGTACAAGCCGCAGGGACCAGAACGAGGGAAAAAAGCAGCAACTTATAGTCCAGAAATTACAATATGTTTTATTAATATACCGTAGCTGCGTGTGTCAAATATGAGTCATTAAATGACTCCCGCCTCCTGGTGGTAGAGGGCGCTAGTGATCCTTCTTGCGACTACTCGGCTGCAGAAGAAGTGACAACAAGCAGCAAGAGTGTTTTTCTTTCGCTTGCACTTTTAACATGGAGGATTACATATCTAAAATAAATTAGTTTTCTAAACTGGACTTTCACTCGAAGCAGGAGGTAATAAAGGAAGATCTCCATCGAGACCGAGACTTTTAAAACTGAAGAAAGATAAGGAAGACTTCTATAAACAAGTTATCGATGCTTTTGATCAGAAGGAGCTGCGCATGGACTTCATTTATAAGAGGGGTGTCAAACTCAAATACAGAGTGGGCCAAAATTCTAAACCGAACAAAGCCGTGGGCCAAAGTTGAACAACTTAACCTTTTAATCGGGACCCAAACAAGTTTTGCATTGAATATTGAACAAGCAAGGCTTATATAACTTTATAGTGACATGCAAAATCGAGGTTTGTTGGTAGCGGGGGTGTATATTGTAGTGTCCCGGAAGAGTTAGTGCTGCAAGGGGTTCTGGGTATTTGTTCTGTAGTGTTGATGTTGTGTTACAGTGCGGATGTTCTCCCGAAATGTGTTTGTCATTCTTGTTTGGTGTGGGTTCACAGTGTGGTGCATATTTGTAACAGTGTTAAAGTTGTTTATACGGCCACCCTCAGTGTGACCTGTATGACTGTTGACCAAGTATGCCTTGCATTCGCTTGTGTGTGTGTGTAGAATCCGCATATATTACGTGACTGGGCCGGCACGCTGATTGTATGGCGGAAAAGCGGACATGACGACAGGTTGTAGAGGACGCTAAAAGCAGTACCTTTAAGGCACGCCGCCGATATTGTTGTCCGAGTGGAAATCGTGAGGGTTGGCAAGTATTTGAATTAGCGGTGAATGCACCGCCGCTGTTTAATACCGGCGGGCTAGTTTTAATGTTAATTTAATATTGTCTCAAGGGCCAAAATTAATTACATGGCGGGCCAGATTTGGCCCGCGGGCCAGAGTTTGACACCCATGATTTGTAAGTAAAGGTAAGACCATAATAACGTTTTTTTTATTAAATGTGATTTCATGATGGAATCCTTACATCACACTCAAATTCATAAGCGCAGGCTTAAATTTACCGCATGCCTTTGGTAAGTGCAGGAGTGAGAAGAGGTTTTTAAAATAATTAGCGCCCCGGCGGGAATTCAAGGAAATACAGTATGTTGGATCCACTATGGACTGGGCTTTCACAATATAGTGATTTAGGGCTATATAAGTAAACATTGATTGATTGATTAAATATTATGCTAGATCCACTCGACGTCCATTGCACTGGTCGCCTAAGGGGTCCTCACATCTGCGGTCCTCTCCAAGGTTTCTCAATGTCATCCCACTGGGTTGAGTTTTTCCCTTGTCCTGATGTGGGATCTGAACCGAGGATGTCGTTGTGGCTTGTGCAGCCCTTTGAGACACTTGTGATTCAGGGCTATATAAATAAACATTGATTGATTGATTGATTGATTGATTGATTGATTGATTGAAGTACATAAGAGAATAGGGTCCTTAGCGCGTACACTCTTCACTTGCAAACTAGCACAGCTTTATGCACAAAAGGCTGCGGTCATTGTGGCGAGGAGGAGGCGTGGGTGCAATGCCGGAGTGTCAACATATTTGGACGGTCAGAAAAAAATAAAAAATACTCCGGACATATCATCAATCCAGCAATGCTATTTTTTGAGAGGTTGGATGACTTAAAGGGGAACATTATCACAATTTCAAAAGGGTTAAACACAACAAAAATCAGTTCCCAGTGGCTTGTTTTATTTTTCGAAGTGTTTTTCAAAATTGTACATTTCCCAGAATATCCCTAAAAAAAGCTTTAAAATGCTTGATTTTCGCTATTTGCGATGCGACTGTCCATTTCCCTGTGACGTCACACAGTGCTGCCAATACAAACAACATGGTGGTTACCACAGCAAGATATAGCGACATTAGCTCGGATTCAGACTCGGATTTCAGCGGCTTAAGCGATTCAACAGATTACACATGTATTGAAACAGATGGTTGGAGTATGAAAATATTGAAGAAGAAACTGAAGCTATTGAGCAAATAGCTATTGACGCTATTCATAGCCATAGCATGGCCGAATAGCTGCGTTAGCATCGCCGGTAAAATGTGCGGACCAAACGATCAGGACTTTCGCATCTTGTGACACTGGAGCAACTTAAATCCGTCGATTGGTAAGTGTTTGTTTCGCATTAAATGTGGGTATCTAGTTTCAAATGTACATACAGCTAGCGTAAATAGCATGTTAGCATCGATTAGCTGGCAGTCATGCCGCGACCAAAAATGTCTGATTAGCACATAAGTCAACAACATCCACAAAACTCACCTTTGTGATTTTGTTGACTTAATGGTTGCAAATGCATCTGCAGGTTATCCATACATCTCTGTGCCATGTCTGTCTTAGCATCGCCGGTCAAATGTGAAGACACTCTGGTACATTCAATGGGGGTCTGGCGGCAGATTTCTTGCCAGTGGTGCAACTTGAATCCCTCCCTGTTAGTGTTGTTACACCCTCCGACAACACACCCACCAGGCATGATGTCTCCAAGGTTCCAAAAAAATAGTCGAAAAAATGGAAAATAACAGAGCTGAGACCCGGTGTTTGTAATGTGAAAATGAAAATGGCGGGTGTGTTACCTCGGTGACGTCACGTTCTGACATCATCGCTAAAAGACCGATAAACAGAAAGGCGTTTAATTTGCCAAAATTCACCCATTTAGAGTTTGGAAATCGGTTAAAAAAATACATGGTCTTTTTGCTGCACCATCAAGGTATATATTGACGCTTACATTACCATGAATTGATTAACGTGGACCCCGACTTAAACAAGTTGAAAAACGTACTGGGGTGTTACCATTTAGTGGTCAATTGTACGGAATATGTACTGTACTGTGCAATCTAATAATACAAGTATCAATCAATCAATCAATCAGTCTGGTGATAATGTTCCCCTTTAAGATTGCGTTCTCAAAAACTCAATTTACCCGAGGGCTGATTTTTGGACGTGAGGCTTGGTATTCACTTCAGAATCTCGTTTTAGCCATGTGACAAAACGTGTTAACTCCTTCCACCAGCAGCTATAATGACCTCAAGTAATTATGACATTTGTATTAAATATAATAATGTTATATATTGACAGTGTTGAGATTATCAAGGAGAGAGTGTGTTTGTTGTGCACCATGTTCTGTGTCTGCACCATTATTGTAGTCAGCGTTCTTTCGAGTGAGATTTAAGACAACTTTAATATAATTATAAGCTGCAAGCAGTGATGGACGGGAGCGACTTTTGCTGGTGTTTCCTGCATTTACTCATTCAACATATCTTTACCTGCACTTTACCTACCTTCCCTGCATCCTGGGGTCACACTGGTGCTTCTTTCTTTCACCCATACATGCTGGTGCTTCCTGCCATCACCCAGACAACATATCTTTACCTACTTTCTCTGTATCCTGGTGTCAAACTGGTGCCTCCTTCTTTCACCCAGTCAACATATCTTTACCTGCACAGTACCTACCTTCTCTGCATTGTGTGGTCACGCTGGTGCTTCCTGCTTTTAAGCGGCCGTCTTGAGATGGCAGCAGCGTAAAATCAAAACCGGAGCAGATAGAAAAACTCTTTGCGCAACTTTTAATCAAAAGGGTTCAATCTCTCCTGGGGTAGTTTGAAGCCGACATAACAAATGCGATCAGAGGAGATAATGTTTGAAAAAAGGTGACGGGTTTTTACAAAACTTTTGTTTTGAAGGGGTAATTGCCAACTTTCTGTTGATTTTTGCTGAAGGATGTCAATGATTGAAATGTAGGTCTAAGTGAGACCTACATAGAGGTTTTTGTTTCATGTCTCTACGACATTCCTACCGGCAGTTAAAAGCAGTTTTGTCTGTGTTTGCTTCCCAGGAGCAGTTTTGTCAGTTTTTTATTTCTAGGGGGCGCTAGAGCGCAATTTTAAGTTTGGGGGTTTAGTTTTGTATTAAATCGCAATTTTCACCAGTCCTGATGTGTGTGTCCAGTTTGGTGAGTTTTGAAGCATTTTAAGGCATTCAAATTACAGCTCAAAGAGGCAAAAATGACACTTTTTAAGAAACTTTTGTTTTGAATGGGTTTTTGCCAACTTTTTGTTGATTTTTGCTGAATGATGTCAATTAATGAAATGTAGGTCAAAGTCAGATCTACATAGAAGTTTTTGTTTCATGTCTCTACGACATTCTTAATGGATGTTACAAGCAGTTTTGTGTTTTTTTTCCTAGGAGGCGCTAGAGCACAATTTTGAGGTTTTTTTTTTTAGTTTTTTATTAGATGGCAATTTTTGCAAATCCTGATGTGTTTGTCAAATTTGGTGAGATTTGAAGCATGTTAATTGGGTCAAATTACAGCTCAAAGAGCTGGCGGAATAATAATAATAAAACCTTATGTAACCCATATGGAAATATAGTGTCACTAATATATTCTCCTATTATTTATTTCTTATTGATGGTGTGCCAAAAGTCACTTTGGTCACTTAAAATGTTAATTTATGATGTGTCAAAGTCTTGTGTTCACTAGCGGGTTAAACTAATGATACATGCACACAGCACGTTATTCACATGTTGGCCAGCAGAGGGCGCATGCGCCTTTGTTATTCCAGTCACTTCTTCACTGAACGTCACCGAGTGAAGACACCAGTCATCATTGTATTTCAAAGACAAAGTTTAAAAGTTAAAAATACTTGTTACTTCTGTGACCGAGTGTTGGAAAAGCAGCATAAGATAGCCGGGTTCCAGTGGGAGTTGGATTTCTGTGCTTTTTGCTGCTGAGAACTCCAGTAAGTGTTGATTTGTGAGTGAGGCCTACAGTACATTGCTGTTAGCAAACCTGTTAGCCTAGCCACACTGTTAATGCTAAAGAGAGCATCTGATAAGACACAGAATTAAGATGCACAAAACCAATTGGAGTAATATGATGTCTTGAGATAATGCCTTGTGACATGTTAGCATGTTGCAGTTGAATAACTTTATTGTATTTTTGTTTAGTGTAAAAGGTTTATTTAATGTAAGTGTGTTCAGGGTCATGCAGGAGCAGAGGAGCTGCATTCATTCCAATGTTGCTAAAACATCCTTGTCATGCTGCTTCAAGGGACACTCTTGATACATTTACTTTATTCAATTGATGCACTTCAAATCATCATTATAATACATGATGACCAAAATGTGATTTCAGTTAAATAATCATTTATTTTATTATGGGATGGTTTAAAAAGTTATATTTCACGGTTCATAATTTAAAGATATAAAGGTAAATATCCTTAAATGGATGGAACTCATTTCCATCCATCCATCCATCCATCTTCTTCCGCTTATCCGAGGTCGGGTCGCGGGGGCAGCAGCCTAAGCAGGGAAGCCCAGACTTCCCTCTCCCCAGCCACTTTGTCTAGCTCTTCCTGGGGGATCCCGAGGCGTTCCCAGGCCAGCCGGGAGACATAGTCTTCCCAACGTGTCCTGAGTCTTCCCCGTGGCCTCCTACCGGTTGGACGTGCCCTAAACACCTCCCTCGGGAGGCGTTCGGGTGGCATCCTGACCAGATGCCCGAACCACCTCATCTGGCTCCTCTCCATGTGGAGGAGCAGCGGCTTTACTTTGAGTTCCTCCCGGATGGCAGAGCTTCTCACCCTATCTTTAAGGGAGAGACCCAAACTCATTTGGGCCGCTTGTACCCGTGATCTTATCCTTTCGGTCATAACCCAAAGCTCATGACCATAGGTGAGAATGGGAACGTAGATCTACTGGTAAATTGAGAGCTTTGCCTTCCGGCTCAGCTCCTTCTTCACCACAACAGATCGGTACAACGTCCGCATTACTGAAGACGCCGCACCGATCCGCCTGTCGATCTCACCATCCACTCTTCCCTCACTCGTGAACAAGACTCCTAGGTACTTGAACTTCTCCACTTGGGGCAGGGTCTCCTCCCCAACCCGGAGATGGCGCTCCACCCTTTTCCGGGAGAGAACCATGGACTCGGATTTGGAGGTGCTGATTCTCATTCCGGCCGCTTCACTCTCGGCTGCGAACCGATCCAGTGAGAGCTGAAGATCCCGGCCAGATGAAGCCAACAGGACCACATCCTCAGCAAAAAGCAGAGACTTAATCCCGCGGCCACCAAACCGGAACCCCTCAATGCCTTGACTGCGCCTAGAAATTCTGTCCATAACTAAATGGTTAAAATAAATAACTGTGTTTATTGATTTAAAATTGAAGTTAATATGGTACCATATGGAAGAGAACTAAGAGTAAAAAGAGTATTCTAATTGATTACATTCTCTACTGCTATGTGCAGATAGGTTTTTTGTGTGATCCTGAAGTCTGGTTCCAAGCTGGACTTGAGTTTGATGGCGAGCCAGTCCCAGTGAGTGAGAGTCTGCGGAGCGGGAGCGTTTGGATGTGGTGTGGCCAGCTACATCGGTCTCCACCCTCTGCAGTGATCTATAGCTGAACTGATCCACCATCAGAGTCGCAAGTATCGAACCGAATCAATATGGAATAACGGATTACAAAAGAACTAAGGATTCCCAACAAAGGAATATAAAGCGTGTTCAGTTCAGTACTACCTGGGTAGAATTCAAATTTAAAAGGGACATTTCTTCTATTTTTTTATTTTTTATTTTTGTAACAGAGCTCTATTTTATTTTATTTTGGGGGTATTTTCAATTCAAAAAGCTCACTGTTCATGTGTTGTTGTTTATTATTGTGCAATAAATTTGCCAGCAGCTGTTCTGTGGTCCACTAAGTACGTAACGTCTCATTTCGAGTCTCTCAATTATAGGGCCAAGAACCTAGTAATCTTAATTGTTGTACTAACCTGCTATCCTGCAGTAGGGGTGCTACACTTAGAAATACAATAGGGTCCTCTGTCCCAAAGGGTCATTCGGTCCCTACTTATCCACAAATTGCACAGCTTGCACAGGCGACAATTACGCAAAACAATCAAGTTAAGTTGCGGGCTACAAAAATACTGGCCAAATACATTTTGTATAAGGAAACAACAACTTTCCACCCTGCATTTTGTTGCACCAGCACACCATCGCAGTCGATGCCGGCGTGTCCCAGAGTACTTTTTTCTTGTGTGCTGTCTAGGATGGGCAAGCATAGTTGTAGTCCAGTTCCTACACACTCAACAAATGACACAACATACTCCTTCCTTTTGATTTCTATGCTTAGCCCTAATAGTCGGGGGAGAACATCGCTTTAATGTTGCTCGTATTTGAATGACAAACTTTGTGGAGCGCTAAAAAGTAGTGTTGTATAATGGTTGATCCCTCCCGGGACAGAGTGACTGTGTGATAAGTGATGAGCCAAAAAAGATGCCAACAAGAAATTGTCAAACAAGAAGCTTTATTTGTTTCAGTGAGCCTCAGACCTGAACTGCAGTTCCAGGAGAAATCGGATTACTCTTCTAATGTCCACTGTCCTTAAATACGTTTTACACAAAGACACCTACCGTATTTCGTTGAATAGCTGCCGGGCATGTGATGTTCGCCTGCCTTGAATTACGGCCGGGTAAAACTCGCACCCCAAATTAATAAACGCATGCTTACTTTTACCGTTGGATCAAATTTGTGACATCACGAGTGACCCGTCCCTTGCCGTCATTGTGAAACGACGGCAACGTTTTCCGTGCTTTTACTGGGTGTAGACCAGGGGTCTTGTTCCACAGCCATACAGATCACCTTAATGGTTGCGATATAAAACAACTTCAACACTCCTACCAATATGCGCCACACTCTGTGAACCCACATTAAACGATGACAAACACACTTCTGGAGAACATATGCCCTGCAACACACCACAAACGCAACACAACACCGACCCACTATGCAATGCATCCACGACTCCTGGCTACACCGTCCGTACACCCGCTGGCACCAAACGCCCCTACGTGTGTTGGTTGAGGTGGGCGGGCGGGGTTGGGTGCGCTTGTATAATAGCCAAGAGTCACGGGTACACAGCATTATGGGTAATCCCTATGCTGCGTTTACAATGTGCCACAGAGCCAATGCTCTCCAGAAATGTGCTTGGTGTGGGTTCACGGAGTGTGGCGCATATTAGTAAGTTTAAAAGTTGTTTATATCACAACCATCAGTGTAAAAGGTGTGCATTGCAATCTCGTTTAAGAAACAGCGATATGCATGCATCCGGCCGGCACGCAGACAGCAGATGTGAAAGTACGCAATGACATGCTGTAGAGAAGTGGTTCCCAATCACCGGGTCGCGGACGCAGAATATTATTATTATTATTATTTTTATTTTTTTTAATCACACTCAATTTTTTACTGCATGCCATTATGTTAGATCCACTATGGACTGGACTCTCGCACTATTATGTTAGATCCACTATGGACTGGGCTCTCACTATTATGTTAGATCCACTATGGGACTGGACTCTCGCACTATTATGTTAGATCCACATGGACTGACTCTCACTATTATGTTGGATCCACTATGGACTGGACTCTTACACTATTAAGTTAGATCTACTATGGACTGGACTCTCACACTATAATGTTAGATCCACTATGGACTGGACTCTCACACTATAATGTTAGAATCCACTATGGACTGGACTCTCACTATTATGATAGATCCACTATGGGACTGGACTCTCACACTATTATGTTAGATCCACTATGGACTGGACTCTCACTATTATGTTAGATCCACTATGGACTGGACTCTCACTATTATGTTAGATCCACTATGGACTGGGACTCTCTCTATTATTTTAGATCCACTATGGACTGGACTCTCACTATAATGTTAGATCCACTATGGACTGGAGTTTCCACTATTATGTTAGATCCACTATGGACTGGACTCTCACACTATTATATTAGATCCACTATGGACTGGACTCTCACTATTATGTTAGATCCACTATGGACTGGACTCTCACTATTATGTTAGATCCACTATGGACTGGACTCTCACACTATTATGTTAGATCCACTATGGACTGGACTTCCACTATTATGTTAGATCCACTATGGAGTGGACTCTCACACTATTATGTTAGATCCACTATGGACCGGACTCTCACTATTATGTTAGATCCAGTATGGACTGGACTCTCACCTACTGTTAGATCCACTATGGACTGGACTTTCACTATTATGTTAAATCCACTATGGACTGGACACTCACTATCATGTTAGATCCACTATGGACTGGACTCTCACACTATTATGTTAGATCCACTATGGACTGGACTCTCACTATAATGTTAGATCCACTATGGACTGGAGTTTCACTATTATGTTAGATCCACTATGGACTGGACTCTCACACTATAATGTTAGATCCACTATGGACTGGACTCTCACACTATAATGTTAGATCCACTATGGACTGGACTCTCACTATTATGATAGATCCACTATGGACTGGACTCTCACTATTATGTTAGATCCACTACGGACTGGACTCTCACACTATTATGTTAGATCCACTATGGACTGGACTCTCACTATATGTTAGATCTCACTATGGACTGGACTCTCACTATTATGTTAGATCCCACTATGGACTGGACTCTCTCTATTATTTTAGATCTCACTATAATGTTAGATCCACTATGGACTGGAGTTTCACTATTATGTTAGATCCACTATGGACTGGACTCTCACACTATTATGTTAGCTCCACTATGGACTGGACTTCCACTATTATGTTAGATCCACTATGGACTGGACTCTCACACTATTATGTTAGATCCACTATGGACCGGACTCTCACTATTATGTTAGATCCAGTATGGACTGGACTCTCACTACTGTTAGATCCACTATGGACTGGACTTTCACTATTATGTTAAATCCACTATGGACTGGACTCTCACTATCATGTTAGATCCACTATGGACTGGACTCTCACACTATTATGTTAGATCCACTATGGACTGGACTCTCACTATAATGTTAGATCCACTATGGACTGGAGTTTCACTATTATGTTAGATCCACTATGGACTGGACTCTCACACTATTATGTTAGATCCACTATGGACTGGACTCTCACACTATTATGTTAGATCCACTATGGACTGGACTCTCACTATTATTTAGGATCCACTATGGACTGGACTCTCACTATTATGTTAGATCCACTATGGACTGGACTCTCACACTAATATGTTAGATCCACCATGGACTGGACTCTCACTATTATGTTAGATCCACTATGGACTGGGACTCTCACACTATTATGTTAGATCCACTATGGACTAGACTCTCACACTATTATGTTAGATCCACTATGGACTGGGACTCTCACTATTATGTTAGATCCACTATGGACTGGACTCTCACACTATTATGTTAGATCCACTATGGACTAGACTCTCACACTATTATGTTAGATCCCACTATGGACTGGACTCTCACTATTATGTTAGATCCACTATGGACTGGACTCTCACTATTATGTTAGATCCACTATGGACTGGACTCTCACACTAATATGTTAGATCCACCATGGACTGGACTCTCACTATTATGTTAGATCCCACTATGGACTGGACTCTCACACTATTATGTTAGATCCACTATGGACTAGACTCTCACACTTATTATGTTAGATCCACTATGGACTGGACTCTCGCTATTATGTTAGATCCACTATGGACTGGACTCTCACTATTATGTTAGATCCACTATGGACTGGACTCTCACTATCATGTTAGATCCACTATGAGACTGGACTCTCACTATCATGTTCGATCCGCTATGGACTTGGACACTCACTATTATTTGATTGATATTATATTAGATCCACTATGACGATGACGTGGCTTGTGCAGTCCTTTGAGACACCTGTGATTTAGGGTTATATAAGTAAACATTGATTGATTGATTGAAGTATTCACATGCCTACATTAAGTGCGTAAAGTGAGTTCAAGGACCGGCCTCAAAAGTGTAAGTACAGTATGAGTTTGATATTTCTGATCGGTCTGCTCTCAACCGTGGTCTTCCCGGCAGTTTCGATCGGCCATCGGACACAATGACTGATCTGCGTGTTTCTTGTGCACATGTGCAGATTGGCCTGTGGCACCTCTGAAGCCGGACTGTCGATGGAGAAGAAGCTGCCCGTCCATCAACGTGACCGACACCCTCTTCAACACCACGCTCACCATCACCACCATCCTGGTAAGCACACGTCATCGCCGACGCTTCACGCTGCGATTGATGATTGCTACAACATTTCCATATGAAAAAAGAAAAATGTTTTCATATTTTTGGGGTTTTTTCGGTCCTCTCGGGATGAGAGGAAGCGACAATGTGCAGTTGGTTGGGCCCGTGTGTGCCTCAGAGGAGAATCTATCACAGAGCATCAACCCAAGCTAATAACTCACCTGTCAGACTTCCTCAGTCTGTGTCGTAAATATAGATCCTGCCTTCACTCTGCTACCTGTTGCACTTGTTTTTTCCTAAAATAACAATCCTTTCAACGTAGCCTCAGCAAATATTAGCCATCAAGCATCGATCTACAAACCCTGTTTCCATATGAGTTGGGAAATTGTGTTCGATGTAAATATAAACAGAATACAATGATTTGCAAATCCTTTTCAAGCCATATTCAGTTGAATATGCTACAAAGACAACATATTTCATGTTCAAACTCATAAACTTTTTTTGGCAAATAATCATTAACTTTAGAATTTGATGCCAGCAACAAAGAAGTTGGGAAAGGTGGCAATAAATACTGATAAAGTTGAGGAATGCTCATCAAACACTTATTTGGAACATCCCACAGGTGTGCAGGCTAATTGGGAACAGGTGGGTGCCATGATTGGCTATAAAGCAGCTTCCGTGAAATGCTAAGTAATTCACAAACAAGGATTGGGGTGAGGGTCACCACTTTGTAAGCAAATTGTCGAACAGTTTTAGAACAACATTTCTCAACGAGCTATTGCAAGGAATTTAGGGACTTTACCATCTATGGTTCGTAAAATCTTCAAAAAGTTCTGAGAATCTGGAGAAATCACTGCACGTAGGCGAGGATATTATGGACTTTTGATCCCTCAGGCGGTACCCCGCATCAAAAACCGACATCAGTGTGTAAAGGATATCACCACATGGGCTCAGGAACACTTCATAAAACCACTGTCAGTAACTACAGTTGGTCGCTACATCTGTAAGTGCAAGTTAAAACTCTGCTATGCAAAGCAAAACCCTTCATCAAACAACATCGCAGAAACACCGCCGGCTTCTCTGGGCCCGAGCTCACCTAAGATGGACTGATGCAAAGTGGAAAGGTGTTCTGTGGTCTGACAAGTCCCACATTTCAAATTAAATTTGGAAACAGAGGACGTGGTGTCCTCGAGAACAAAGAGGAATATAACCATTCGGATTGTTATAGGCGCAAAGTTGAAAAGCCAGCATGTGTGATTGGTATGGGGTGTATTAGTGCCCAAGGCCATGGGTAACTTACACATCTGTGAAGGCACCATTAATGCTGAAAGGTACATACAGGTTTTGGAACAACATATGTTGTCATCTAAGTATTGTTATCATGGGACGCCCCTGCTTATTTCATCAAGACAAGTGTTACAACAGCGTGGGCTTCGTAAAAAAAGAGTGAGGGTACTTTCCTGGCCCACCTGCAATCCAGACCTGTCTCCCATCGAAAATATTTGGCGCAATATGAAGAATAAAAAATGAAACAGCGGAGACCCCGGACTGTTGAAGGACTGAAGCTCTACATAAAACAAGAATGGGAAAGAATTCCACTTTCAAAGCTTCAACAATTAGTTTCCTCATTTCCCAAACATTTATTGAGTGTTGTTAAAAGAAAAGGTGATGTAACACAGTGGTGAACATGCCCTTTCCCAACTACTTTGGCGCGTGTTGCAGCCATGAAATTCTAAGGTAATTATTATTTTTAAAAAAAAAATAAAGTTTATCCGTCAATTATTAGTTTTATTGTTGTTTATGTTTTTTGTTTGTTTTAGGCCCTTCTTTTAAAAAAAGAAAAAAAACAGCTCAGTTTTTTTATATGGCAAAACACAAAATATTCAACATTTTCCCCAAAAATATCTCAAAGTGGAATATTTAATGTGACGTAATTGGAGCCTTGAATAGGTCAATGATTCAAAATAACATTGATTTTAATTCATTATTATGTTTTAAAGAAAGAAAAAGCCCGCATGGCAGCTTTGTGTTATCAGAGTAAGTATTGCAACAATTTCTTTTATACCAATTTTTATGTTTTTAATTTTTAGGGTCCGCCAGGCCCATTGCAAAGGACTCCACAGGAGTCCTTTGCAATGGGCCAAAGACCCTATTGAAACTGGTGCGTTTTATTCTTTCTTTATTATTATTCCGCACCTATGTGCTGTAATTTGACCCCCTTAACATGCTTCAAAACTCACCAAATTTGACACACACATCGGTCTGGAGCGGCAGACCAACTTATTAAGCAACCAAACCCCAAAAAACATAATTGCGCGCTAGCGCCCCTTTGGAAAAAAAAAAAAACAGACTGCTTGTAACTTCCGTTAGCAATGTCGTAGAGACATGAAACAAAAACTTCTATGTAGGGCTGACTTAGACCTAGATTGTATAATTTTACTTTCTAGGGCAAAAATCAACAAAAATTTTGCAAAAAAACATTCAAACCAAAATTTTCGCAAAAATTACTATTTTTGCCTCTGAGCTGTAATTTGACCCCCTTAAAATGCTTCAAAACTCATCAAACTTGGCACACACATCAGAACTGGCAGAAATTGCGATCTCATGAAAAAATAAAAACACAATACTCAAAATTGCGCTCTAGCGCAATTTTTGAATAAAACACAGAAAAAAAAGCTCCAAGGAAGAGAAAACAGACAAAACTGCTTGTAACTTCCCTTAGGAATGTCGGACAGACATGAAACAAAAACCTCTGTTTAGGTTTCACTTAGACCTAAATTTTAATAATTGACATCCTGCAGCAAAAATCAACAGGAACAAATTAAAAGTTTTGTAAAAACCCGTCACCTTTTTTCAAATGTTATCTCCTCTGAGTGTGTTTGTTGTTTCGGCTTCAAACTCGCACAGGAGAGAGTTTGAACCCTTCTGATTAAAAGCTATTCACAGAAATTTGATTACTGTTCCAGTTTTGATTTTACGCGCCTTCAAAGAACCCCTGTGCTAAGTCTCCTAAAAAATGTAATTTTTGCTACGTTTTGCTGTAATTTGACCCCCTTAAAATGCTTCGAAGTGCGAGTTAACGCTCTACTATGCCAAGCAAAAGCCATTTATCAACAACATCCAGAAACGCCAATCTGTAATTTGACCCCCTTAACATGCTTCAAAACTCACCAAATGTTACACACACATCAGGACTGGCAAATATTGCCATCCAATAAAAAACAAACCCCAAAAATCAAAATTGCGCTCCAGCGCCCCCTAGGAAAAAACACAGACAAAACTGCTTGTAACTGCTGTTAGTAATGTCGTAGAGACATGAAACAAAAACCTCTATGTAGGTCGAACTTAGACCAGGACTTGATTGGCGGCGGCAGCAGCCAAAGGCGGGCCCGGCCAACGCTGCTTGCAGCTTTAATTTTCAATTGTATTCTTAAAATGTGCGGTGGGGCCGTTAAAAAAATGACCCGCGGGCCGCACTTTGGACACCCCTGATTTACAAAATGTCCCAACTTTACTGGTTTTGGGGTTTGTACTTCGAAGAACCATCAAACAAAACAAACTCAGCACGGGTGCTTTGGCGACTGAGGCAAGGAAAAACTCCCTCTTAGAAAGAGACCTCGAACACAGTTGTTTGTCTGCGGGTAAGAACAAATGAGACGTTGCTTTCACCACAGAAAGTTGGAGCGAAGGAATGAAATGTGCGAGCTGGGAGACTCCATTTAATTTCAGAGATATAAAGTCCCCCCCCCCCCCCCCCCCCCCCCCCCCGGCCAAACTTTGGAAATCCACCGCGGGGGCAATTTTCAGGGCCTATCACAGTTCATTCATCACGCTATGATTGCTGTGTCGCTCTTATCTGGCTGCCGTGCAGCAGCTCAAGCCTTTCCTACCTGCAAACTTTAGAATTAGCACTTAAAGCAATAATGGGCGCCATCTTCAAGTGTTTGCACGTGCCAGAACCGCAGAGCTGGTACGCCCCGCTTTTATTACACAATCGCTGTCACGGTCACACAATTGAGGGTGGCTTCCTCCCGCCAGACCGCCAGCCGTGCGTTTTTAATCATTGATCCCATTTTTACACGCTGCGTTTACACTCCTGTTCATTACCTCAATAAGACGGCCAGGCGATGGGGGAGGGAGGGGGAAAAAAAAAAAAAAAAAAAACAATTCTCGGCTTTTGTGAGATGAAAATTGCCTTTATATGTCGGGTTTTATTGTGCTTTATCCGTGTCGTGAAAGACAGTAGCTTGTCGGGCGGTAAAAAGGAGAATAATTTTGCTGGTGTTGGCATGCATTGCAGTCCACTTGCAGGGAGATCTTTGGGATTAGGAATTAGTGAAGTGAATTGTATTTATATAGCGCTTCTCTCTAGTGCAGCCAGATGTGGCTCTTTTGATGACTGCATCTGGCTCTCGGATAAATCTGAGCTGACATTGCTTAACAGGATAAGTAATGAATAATTCCACTTGTAATCACAGTGTTAAAAATAATGTTCAAAATATAAATTATTCTCATGCATTTTAAATCCGTCCATCCGTTTTCTACCGCACCTGTTCAAGAAGTTGCATCAATGGTAAGAAATTATTTATTTATTATTGGTTAGTGTGGGGCTTGCCCTCCTGGGGGTTCTTCAGACCACCAAGCACCGACATGAGAGCCTGTTTCAGGGTTACAATATTGTTTTATTTTTCAATAAGTCTCTCAGTTGTTTTCCAGCAATTGTATATCCAGCCCCAACCCCGTCTCTCCTCCTGGCTGCTGCTTATAACAGAGCGACGGGTGATTAGATAACAAGGCCCAGGTGGGTCGTCTACGCACCTGTCGCTGCAGGCCCGCAGGCCACGCCTCCTCCACAGTTAGCTTCAGAATAACAATGTTATTACAAAGAATTAAAGACCTATTATACTCTAGAAATGTTGGTTTTACTTAAAAATGCACGCGTTTAGTTGTGTTCAGTGTTAAAAAAAATATTATATGGCTCTTACGGAAATATATTTCAAAATATTTGGCTTTTTGGCTCTCTCAGCTAAAAAGGTTCCCGACCCCTGCTCTAGTGACTCAAAGCACTTTTACATAGTGAAACCCAGGATCTAGGTTACATTTAAACCAGTGTGGGTGTCACTGGGTAAAGTGTCTTGCCCGGGGATCGAACCAGGAACCTTAAAGTTACGTAGAAAACGTAGAAAGCTACGCTACGAGTTAATCCTGATTAGATGTGGCGCAGCTACAGGTGAAGCTGTCTCCAGAGAATTGTAACAAACTACAAACCCCGTTTCCATATGAGTTGGGAAATGGTGTTAGATGTAAATATAAACAGAATACAATGATTTGTAAATAATTTTCAACCCATATTCAGTTGAATATGCTACAAAGACAACATATTCGATGTTCAAACTCATAAATAAATAAATAATGATAAATGGGTTGTACTTGTATAGCGCTTTTCTACCTTCAAGGTACTCAAAGCGCTTTGACACTACTTCCACATTTACCCATTCGCACACACATTCACACACTGATGGAGGGAGCTGCCATGCAAGGCGCTAACCAGCACCCATCAGGAGCAAGGGTGAAGTGTCTTGCTCAGGACACAACGGACGTGACGAGGTTGGTACTAGGTGGGAATTGAACCAGGGAAGCTCGGGTTGCGCACGGCCACTCTCCCCACTGCGCCACGCCGTCCCTAAAAAAAATAGATATATATTTTTTGCAAATAATCATTAACTTTAGAATTTGATGCCAGCAGCATGTGACACAGAAGTTGGGAAAAGTGGCAATAAATACTGATAAAGTTGAGGAATGCTCATCAAACACTTATTTGGAACATCCCACAGGTGTGCAGGCTAATTGGGTACAGGTGGGTGCCATGATTGGGTATAAAAACAGCTTCCCAAAAAATGCTCAGTCTTTCACAAGAAAGGATGGGGCGAGGTACACCCCTTTGTCCACAACTGCGTGAGCAAATAGTCAAACAGTTTAAGAACAACCTTTCTCAAAGTACAATTGCAAGAAATTTAGGGATTTCAACATCTACGCTCCATAATATCATCAAAAGGTTTAGAGAATCTGGAGAAATCACTCCACGTAAGCAGCATGGCCGGAAACCAACATTGAATGACCGTGACCTTCGATCCCTCAGACGGCACTGTATCAAAAACCGACATCAATCTCTAAAGGATATCACCACATAGGCTCAGGAACACTTCAGAAAACCACTGTCACTAAATACAGTTCCTCGCTACATCTGTAAGTGCAAGTTAAAGCTCTACTATGCAAAGCAAAAGCCATTTATCAACAACATCCAGAAACGCCGCTGGCTTCTCTGGGTCGGAGATCATCTAAGATGGACTGATGCAAAGTGGAAAGCTGTTTTGTGGTCTGACGAGTCCACATTTCAAATTATATTTGGAAACAAAGGACGTGGTGTCCTCCAGAACAAAGAGGAACATTACCATTCAGATTGTTATAGGCGCAAAGTTGAAAAGCCAGCATGTGTGATTGTATGGGGGTGTATTAGTGCCCAAGGCATGGGTAACTTACACATCTGTGAAGGCACCATTAATGTTGAAAGGTACATACAGGTTTTGAAGCAACATATGTTGTCATCCAAGCAACGTTATCATGGACGCCCCTGCTTATTTCAGCAAGACAATGCCAAACCACGTGTTACAACAGCATGGCATTGTAGTAAAAGAGCGCGGGTACTATCCTGGCCCGCCTGCAGTCCAGACCTGTCTCCCATGGAAAGTGGTGTGGCGCATTATAAAGCCTAAAATACGACAGCAGTGACTTCGGACTGTTGAAGGACTGAAGCTCTACATAAAAGAAGAATGGGAAATAATTCCACTTTCAAAGCTTCAACAATTAGTTTCCTCAGTTCCCAAACGTTTGAGTGTTGTTAAAAGAAAAGGTGATGTAACACAGTGGTGAACATGCCCTTTCCCAACTACTTTGGCACGTGTTGCAGCCATGAAAATATAAGTTAATTATTATTTGCAAAAAAAAATAATAATTATGAGTTTGAACATCAAATATGTTGTCTTTGTAGCATATTCAACTGAATATGGGTTGAAAAGGATTGGCAAATCATTGTATTCTGTTTATATTTACATCTAACACAATTTCCCAACTCATATGGAAACAGGGTTTGTAGACTACAAGCTCCAGGCAAAATGAGCTTCCTACATCAACACGACATGAATATAAGTATAAATGTCAACATAATGTGCAACTCTCCACCAAACAAAGAGAATTAGAAAAAAATGCTCCTTCTGATTTTGTTAAAATAAACACAAACTGCCCTTTGTCTGACTTTTTGACATTTTCAGATTTATTTAACTTGCAAATGTGTTCTACCATGTACAAAACATATTGAGGGGGACAAAAGACTGGAAACAAATGAAATACAAGTCAGTGACAGAATGTAATATTATTACATAAACAACAAAATATATACTCTCCATCGGAAGGAGGCTTTTGAGCAGAGGATAAATGACAGTTTCAACAGAAACCACAGTTATTTTATTTACATCCTGCTAATATCAATACTTGACTTATTTCCACACTTGTACTTCTGTTAAGAATGTTGAGAAGAAAATACTTGCAGTCTTTTTGTCGTCAAAATATTCACTTTTATATTCAGATACATATAATCAATCAAGGTTTACTTATATAGGCCTAAATCACGAGTGTCTCAAAAGGCTGCACAAACCACAACGACATCCTCATTTCAGATCCACATCAGGGCAAGGAAAAACTCAACCCTATGGGACAATGAGAAACCTTGGAGAGGACAGCAGATGTGGGACGTGGGACAGCCCCCCTCCCCCCATAGTGGATCTAACATAATAGTATGAGAGTCCAGTCCATAGTGGATCTAACATAATAGTATGAGAGTCCAGTCCATAGTGGATCTAACATAATAGTGTGAGGGTCCAGTCCATAGTGGATCTAACATAATAGTGAGAGTCCAGTCCATAGTGGATCTCACATAATAGTGAGAGTCTAGTCCATAGTGGATCTAACATAATAGTGTGAGAGTCCAGTCCATAGTGGATCTAACATAATAGTTTGAGAGTCTAGTCCATAGTGAATCTAACATAATAGTCTGAGAGTCCAGTCAGTAGTGGATCTAACATAATAGTGAGAGTCCAGTCCATAGTGGATCTAACATAATAGTGAGAGTCCAGTCCATAGTGGATCTAACATAATAGTGTGAGAGTCCAGTCCATAGTGGATCTAACATAATAGTGTGAGAGTCCAGTCCATAGTGGATCTAACATAATAGTGTGAGGGTCCAGTCCATAGTGGATCTAACATAATAGTGAGAGTCCAGTCCATAGTGGATCTCACATAATAGTGAGAGTCTAGTCCATAGTGGATCTAACATAATAGTTTGAGAATCTAGTCCATAGTGAATCTAACATAATAGTCTGAGAGTCCAGTCCATAGTGGATCTAACATAATAGTTTGAGAGTCTAGTCCATAGTGGATCTAATATAATAGTTTGAGAGTCTAGTCCATAGTGAATCTAACATAATAGTCTGAGAGTCCAGTCCATAGTGGATCTAACATAATAGTTTGAGAGTCCAGTCCATAGTGGATCTAACATAATAGTGTGAGAGTCCAGTCCATAGTGGATCTAACATAATAGTGTGAGAGTCCAGTCCATAGTGGATCTAACATAATAGTTTGAGAGTCTAGTCCATAGTGGATCTAACATAATAGTGTGAGTCCAGTCCATAGTGGATCTAACATAATAGTGTGAGAGTCCAGTCCATAGTGGATCGAACATAATAGTTTGAGAGTCTAGTCCATAGTGGATCTAAAATAATAGTGTGAGACTCCAGTCCATAGTGGATCTAACATAATAGTATGAGAGTCCAGTCCATAGTGGATCTAACATAATACTGAGAGTCCAGTCCATAGTGGATCTAACATAATAGTGTGAGTGTCCAGTCCATAGTGGAACGAGCAGGAGACCATGCCGAGGGGAGACTGGTACAGACTTTGGACAGCCAGCCCTTCATCCGTGGCCACCGAACCTGTGCCCCCTCCTCCACGATGGAGAGGGGCCAGAGCAGAAAAGAAACGGCAGATCAACTGGTCTAAAAAGGGGGGTCTATTTAAAGGCTAGAGTATACAAATGAGTTTCAAGATGGGACTTAAATGCTTCTACTGAGGTAGTATCTCTAACTGTTACCAGGAGGGCATTCCAGAGTACTGGAGCCTGAATAGAAAACACTCTACTCTATAGCCCGCAGACTTCTTTCTGGCTCTGGGAATCACTAATAAGCCGGAGTTCTTTGAACGCCGATTTCATATACTTACATGTAGTACATCATATACAGTGGGGCAAAAAAGTATTTAGTCAGCCAGCGATTGTGCAAGTTCTCCCACTTCAAATGATGACAGAGGTCTGTCATTTTCATCATAGGTACACTTCAACTGTGAGAGACAGAATGTGACGATTCACATTGTAGGAATTTTAAAGAATTTATTTGTAAATGATGGTGGAAAATAAGTATTTGGTTAACCATTCAAAGCTCTCACTGATGGAAGGAGGTTTTGGCTCCAAATCTCAGGATACATGGCCCCATTCATTCTTTCCTTAACATGGATCAATCGTCCTGTCCCCTTAGCAGAAAAACAGCCCCAAAGCATGATGTTTCCACCCCCATGCTTCACAGTAGGTTTGGTGTTCTTGGGATGCAACTCAGTATTCTTCTTCCTCCAAACACGACAAGTTGAGTTTATACCAAAATGGATACATGGATGATACAGCAGAGGATTGGGAGAATGTCATGTGGTCAGATGAAACCAAAATAGAACTTTTTGGTATAAACTCAATATATATATATATATATATATATATATATATATATGTATATATATATATATATATATATATATATATATGTGTATATCAAATAAAGGTATATATAGTATAGGCGTAATATGTTCAAACTACCAACTGTAATCTTTTAATGCTAGACATAGGGAGACCCCAAAATAATATGTTACAATAATCGAGACGAGACATAAAGAACGCATGAATAATCATCTCAGCGTCGCTAAATGATAAAATGGAACACATTTTAGCGATATTACGGGCATGAAAGAAGGCCGTTTTAGTAACACTTTTCATGTGTGACTCGAAGGAGAGAGTTGGGTCGAAGATAATACCCAGAGTCTTTACCGAGTCGCCTTGTATAATTGCTTGGTTGTCAAATGTTAAGGTGGTATTATTAAATAGAGGTCGGTGTCTAGCAGGACCGATAATCAGCATTTCCGTTTTAATGGCGTTGAGTTGCAAAATGTTAGCGCAAATCCATTGTTTAATTATATTAAGACACGCCTCCAGCTGACTACAATCCGGCGTGTCGTTCAACTTTAGGGGCATGTAGAGTTGGCTTTCATCAGCATAAAGGTGAAAGTTAACACCGTATTTGTGTATAATGTTGTCAGGTTCAAACATCGATGACATCTATTAAACAAGACAAGAAGCAAAGAAATAAACAGAGACAGAATTCAATTTTGCTCCATTTGAGGAGAAACGTGTCGACCTGTAACCTCTTACAGTGTCACCCACGTTCTGGCGAAAGATTGTATGCCTCCTCCTTTATTTGGACTTTCTCCGACCACATGTCAACAGCTGCTTCCAAAGGGACGGGGTCGTAAACAGTTCACAGAATAAGTCGCAAAACAGTTCAAAGAAGAGGTTTGTAAAAGAGTTCAAAAAGAGTTTTGTAAAAGAGTTTACAAAGATGTTCGTAAAACAGTTAAAAAATAGGTCGTCCGGAACTTAGGCAGATCCTGCCTTCGGGTAAAACAATATTTTTCTGTTGATTACATTACATGAAAGAAACAGAACCACCTTCATGTTGCTTCCCTCCTACACAGTGGAGTTTTACAAGCCTTACTCTCGGTTTCAAAGACAGCTTTTGCTTATCATCGTGCACTCAATGTAACACACAGTTTTTGTAATAACTTAGAAAAAATTATTCTAAGAGATGTCAACTAGCAGCAGCATGTAGATGCTGAAGAGTGCAGGGCCAAGAACCGAACCCTGGGGTACGCCACACGTTAGCTTAACATAGACTGAGGTCGCATTTTTATGGGAGACGCACTGCATCCTGTCAGTAAGATAACAGTTAAACAAAGACAAGGCTATGTCTGACATACCAATACGTGTTTTTATACGCTCTAATAAAATATTATGATCGATGGTGTCATGATCCACTGCACGGATCATGTCTTATTCTGGTTTTGGTTCTGTTTTATATCACATCTTGTTATCGTTTGTCTTCCGTAGTTCCTGGTGGCACTTCCTGTTTGTTTCCGTTGCCATAGCTACGCATTTGTGTAACCTGCTTTTTGTTTTTGACGCGCACCTGCCTCCTAATTACTGTCGTTATTTAAGCCTGCCTTTTTCGTTTACTCGGTCTCGCATTCTAGTTTCTGTTCCATGCAACAGGTGACGACACTGATTCCCGATTGTGGTAAAAGACTATTTTTGTACTTGTTAGCTTCCACGCTCTTCCTTCGTTTATTCCCTGGCACACATGCTAGCACTTTTAGTTCTTTCTAGCTCCCATGCTAGTTCTGTTTGTTTTGTCTTTAGGGCCTTGTGCAAGTGTTTCTGCTCTTAGTTTTTGTTCATGTGAATACATCTTAATTTCTTACCTTCACGCTGTGTCCAATCCGACTTCATCTTTGAGAGAACGAGCCAGT
This sequence comes from Nerophis ophidion, assembly GCF_033978795.1. Taxonomy (NCBI): domain Eukaryota; kingdom Metazoa; phylum Chordata; class Actinopteri; order Syngnathiformes; family Syngnathidae; genus Nerophis; species Nerophis ophidion. The sequence goes on from NC_084628.1 coordinate 48,005,739, forward strand.
AAAATGTCACAGACGGTATCGAAAGCAGCACTAAGATCAAGAAGCAGCAACATAGATGACGCATCAGAATCCTGTGTATAAATTAACTGTATCCTTAGAATTATTATAGTTCTAGGAAAAGTGCCTGTGGAGTCAGAACATTTTCTATTTTCTTTATGTCCTTAGGGAAAAAATGTTTTGCCGACTTGAAGACATTGGTGATTAATGGCGGTCATTGACTTTTGTTATTTTGTTGTCGTTATCAACTTTAGAACATTTATCAAGCTACCAAATATATATCATAATTTGTAAATAACAAAATATCAGAGAGGAAAGAAAGGTAACAGCCAAGCTTGACCACATCGGACCAACACATCAACAAACTATTTTTTTATTATCGATTCCTCTCGGCTTTGGGTGATGGATGTTCACCAGGTCTAATGTTACGACTCCATCTTGATCAGGGCATCACAGAAGATATAAAGGAGCTTTAACGTCACAATTCTTTGGGTCGTAAAACTCCCAATAATGTGACTCCAGTTCACGCACATATATCCTCAGGAGGCGTGGGAGTAAATCGTGTTGTTGTTGCTACATAATTACATGTCGTATAGGATGCTAACATGTATCATCCGGCAGGGGAGACATGCACGCTTTAAGCAAGTCAGCATCCTCAATATTTTGTTATTTTTCCGTATTGGAAATTAGCATTTATATTGTGTCTCGTGCGCCAGTAGATATGATCTTGGAGGTGTTTAAATCCAGTTGTCAGATACATTTTTCTGTATAGTGGTTTTCACCAGGTGACTGAACCCTTCGTATTGTCTCACTCTTTTGTTAACATCGAGACCTGACACAGTATCTGCATTGTTGTTATTCAGAAGGATTAAACAGTGGCATAAAAACTATGTGATTGTTTGGGCCACATGAACACGATGACCTAGAATTTCGGATTAGATCAGGTTTGTGGTCGAAGTTCAATAATAAGTTGTGTAATCATATTAGGAATGTGTAACATTACCTACACCCCCTTGCACAAGGAAAAAGTGGTTCATTCCTCCTGGTAGCGACAAACACTTCACTGTTCACCGAACACAGACGTCGTAACCTCGTCAAAGCTCACCTTAATCTATGCACAAACAGCACCAATTAATGGCAGGCCTCGATTTTTTACTTTTTAAGGTCAAGGCAAGGAGGGCTCATAGTGTGTATATATTTATATATTTATATATATATATATGTATGTATGTATGTATGTGTGTGTGGGAAAAATCACAAGACTACTTCATCTCAACAGAACTGTTTCATGAGGGGTTCCCTCAATCATCAGGAGAAATCTGATGATTGAGGGAACCCCATAGTGGATCTAACATAATAGTGTGAGAGTCCAGTCCATAGTGGATCTAACATAATAATCAGAGTCCCATCCATAGTGAATCTAACATAATAGTCAGAGTCCCATCCATAGTGGATCTAACATAATAGTCAGAGTCCAGTCCATAGTGGATCTAACATAATAGTGAGAGTCCAGTCCATAGTGGATCTAACATAATAGTGAGAGTCCAGTCCATAGTGGATCTAACATAATAGTGAGAGTCCAGTCCATAGTGGATCTAACATAATAGTGAGAGAGTCCAGTCCATAGTGGATCTAACATAATAGTGAGAGTCCAGTCCATAGTGGGGCCAGCAGGAGACCATCCCGAGCGGAGATGGGTCAGCAGTGCAGAGATGTCCCTAACCGATGCACAGGCGAGCCGTCCACCCCGGGTCCCGACTCTGGACAGCCAGTACTTCAGAAAGAAAAGAAACGGCAGATCAACTGGTCTAAAAAGGGGGTCTATTTAAAGGCTAGAGTATACAAATGAGTTTTAAGATGGGTCTTGTAATGCTTTTACTGAGGTAGCATCTCTAACTGCCCGAATAGAAAACGCTCTATAGCCCGCATACTTTTTTGGGCTCTGAAAATCTGTGTTCTTCGAACACAGATTTCTTGCCGGGACATATGGTACAATACAATCGGCAAGATAGGATGGAGCTAGACCGTGTAGTATTTTATACGTAAGTAGTAAAACCTTAAAGTCACATCTTAAGTGCACAGGAAGCCAGTGCAAGTGAGCCAGTATGTATATATATATATATATATATATATATATATATATGTGTGTGTGTGTATATATACACATATATATATATACACATATATATATATATATATATATATATATATGTGTGTATATATATATATGTGTATATATATATGTGTGTATATATATATATATATATGTATGTATATGTGTGTGTATATATATATATATGTATGTATATATATATATATATATATATATACATACATATATATATATATATATATATATGTATGTATATATACATACATATACATAACATATATGTTATCTACCGCCCCCCAGGGCCCTATTCGGACTTTATTAGTGAATTCTCAGAGTTTGTTGCTGATCTAGTGACGCACGCTGATAATATAATTATAATGGGGGACTTTAATATCCATATGAATACCCCATTGGACCCACCGTGCGTGGCGCTCCAGACTATAATTGATAGCTGTGGTCTTACACAAATAATAAACTCATCTGTATACTCTAGCTTTTAAATAGACCTCCTTTTTAGACCAGTTGATCTGCCGCTTCTTTTCTTTCTCCTATGTCCCCCCCTCCCTTGTGGAGGGGGTCCGGTCCGATGACCATGGATGAAGTACTGACTGTCCAGAGTCGAGACCCGGGATGGACCGCTCGTCGGGACCCAGGATGGACCGCTCGCCTGTATCGGTTGGGGACATCTCTACGCTGCTGATCCGCTTGAGATGGTTTCCTGTGGACGGGACTCTCACTGCTGTCTTGGAGCCACTATGGATTGAACTTTCACAGTATCATGTTAGACCCGCTCGACATCCATTGCTTTCGGTCCCCTAGAGGGGGGGGGTTGCCCACATCTGAGGTCCTCTCCAAGGTTTCTCATAGTCAGCATTGTCGCTGGCGTCCCACTGAATGTGAATTCTCCCTGCCCACTGGGTGTGAGTTTTCCTTGCCCTTTTGTGGGTTCTTCCGAGGATGTTGTAGTCGTAATGATTTGTGCAGTCCTTTGAGACATTTGTGATTTGGGGCTATATAAATAAACATTGATTGATTGATTGATATACATACATATATATATATATATATATATATATATATATATATATATATATATATATATATATATATATGTTTATGTGTGTTTGTATATATATAGGTTGTGACGGTCTCAAGCCGTCGCCTTGCGGGTTCCCAGGACCATCAAGGAAGGACATGACTCCGAGCAGTTTGACTTTGTTTTTTTTTTCAATAAACACCTCAGTCCAGGTCGCCTTTCCGGTCTTCTTTTCCGCTGGCTCGTCGTCTGTTTTCGGCTCTCCTCCTCTCTCGCTTTGCGTCAGCTGCTCTCCTGCTTCTTCCAGTCTCTCCGCCTCTCTCTCCAACGTTCACGGCGGGCGCTTTTTTTAACAGTGCGAGAGGATTCATTAATTGTATCCAGGTGCGCGATCTGATTCTCGTTTGTGGCGTCGCTCCCGTCACGCCTTGCCTCGCCGCTCGGTCGCCATGTCCGCCTCCTCACCGCCATCTTGGGCTGGGCTCCAGCGTGCTCTGTCGCTCTGTCTGCTCCGCCTCTCCACATAGGTATATATGTACTGTATATACAGTACAGGCGTAATATGATCAAACTTTCTTGTTTTTGTCAAAAGTCTAGCAGCCACATTTTGTACCAACTGTACAACCCAAAAATAATATGTTAGAGTTATCGAAACGAGACATGATCTCAACGTCCCGAGTGGACAAAATGTAAAACATTTTAGCGATATTACGGAGATGAAAGAAGGCCGTTTTTTTAACACTCTGTGTGACTCAAAGGAGAGAATTGGGTGGAAGATAATAGCCAGATTCTTTACCGAGTCGCCTTGTTTAATTGAACCAGTTCAATAATGTTAACAAAACTTACGGTGACTGGTTGTTTTCACGCACTGCAACATGTCCTTGGACGGTGTTGCGTTCTGACCCGTTCTTCCTTCGGTCAACGCCCCCAGGTTCTTTTATGACACATAATTCTGGTTTTTAAATCAATCAGAGACAGAGGTTGCTCATTTTGATATTTTATAACCAAAGCGCAATGTAGATACAACATTTCAAAGGCACGGTCCAAATTGATCTAATCCTAAAATGGCAGTTTCTCCCTCCTCACTCACTCTCACCCGCCCCTCTTCTTCTCCTCCCTAGCTCGGACAGTTGAGATAACAGATAGTTATGGCTTCATTGTGACATTCCAAATTCAATGTCTATGTAAAAGGCTCACACTTTAGCTGTTGTAAAATCTGACTAGGAAATAAAAAGACAACCAAGTCCAACAACGGCATTGACAAATGAGACGAAAGCAAGATGAATAGTATCTGTAAAATGTGGCGGAGTCAGCAAAACAAAGGCCTCTGATGCATTTTTTGGCTTGTCTTTCACGAGCTGAGTGTGTCAACGCTGCAACGGCGTCAAAGTGCTACCTGACAGTTGTGTTATTTGAAAAAATAGTGCGGCCGGGCTCCTATGCTCGTAAACTCCCCCGACATCCACAACTAAATAAGACCTGTTATTCCCTGACTGTGCTCTTTCAAGTGCGGGCGCCTCGTTCCAACTTCAACTTTCACCTTTTTACAGACAATATAGACTGTTTTATCCATTCCTGCTGACTGTAAAAGACGTTTGTTTAGTGCCTGTGAAGTTTACTGCACCGTAAAAGGAGATGCTTTTACATTTGCAACCACAAGAAGTCCATCTCAAGCCCAGGCCAGCCAATGAATTATCCATGATGATATTAGTGTTAGAAACCGGCCCGCAGGCCACAGCCGCCTGCTGCTGTTTTGCACGCACTAATACTCCATCAAAATGGGGCACCAGGGACCCCATCAAGTCATCAAAATGGGGTCTCACAGTACTTACGTTTGTGTTAGCGTTTTAAAAACAAATAAATGTAATGCATCATCCTACTATAGCTCACATTCTATTATTTGTTTTGGAAAAAGGTTGTCATAAAAGTTACTTAATTCATTTTAAAAAACAATACAAAAGACAACAAATGTTTATGCATATGTAAATTTGGTAACACTTTAGTATGAGGAACATATTCTAAGTAACAAGGACTTAATTTAGAGTTATTTGGACACTAGGGGAACATAATCTAAGTAACAAAAACTTCATTTAGAGTTATTTGGACACTAGGGGAACATATTCCAAGTAACAAATGCTTATTTTAGAGTTATTTGGACGCTAAAGGAGCATATTCTAAGTAACAAAGACTTAATTTAGAGATATTTGGACACTGGGGAAACATATTCGAAGTAACTTAGACTTAATTTAAAGTTATTTGGACACTGGGGGAACATATGTTGAGCAACAAAAACGTTATTGAGAGTTATTTGGACACTATGGTAACATATTCTTAATAACAAAGAAATCATTTACACTTATTTGGACACAAGCGGAACATATCCTAAGTAACAAAACTTATTTTAGATTTATTTGAACACTAAGGGAATATATTCTAAGTAACTAAGACTTAATTTAGAGTGATTTGGACACTAGTGGAACATATTTAAAGTAACAAATACTTAATTTAGAGTTATTTGGACACTAGGGGAACATATTCTAAGTAACAAAGACTTAATTTAGAGTTATTTGGACACTAGGGGAACATATTCTAGGTAACAAAACTTATTTTAGAGTTATTTGGACACTAGGGGAATATATTCTAAGTAAATAAGACTTCATTTAGAGTTATTTGGACACTAGGGGAACATATTCTAAGTAACTAAGACTTAATTTAGAGTTATTTGGACACTATGGGAACATATTCTTAATAACAAATAAATCATTTAGAGTTATTTGGAGAGTAGGGGAACATATTCTAAGTAACAAACACTTGATATAGAGTTATTTGGACACTAGGGGAACATATTCTAAGTGACAAAACTTATTTTAGAGTTATTTGGACACTAGGGGAACATATTTTAAGTAACAAAGACTTAATTTAGAGTTATTTGGACACTAGGGGAACATATTTTAAGTAACAAAGACTTAATTTAGAGTTATTTGGACACTAGGGGAACATATTTTAAGTAACAAAACTTATTTTATAATTATTTGGACACTAGGGGAATATATTCTAAGTAACAAAGACTTAATTTAGAGTTATTTGGACACTAGGGGAACATATTTTAAGTAACAAAGACTTAATTTAGAGTTATTTGGACACTAGGGGAACATATTTTAAGTAACAAAACTTATTTTAGAATTATTTGGACACTAGGGGAATATATTCTAAGTAAATAAGGCTTAATTTGGAGTTATTTGGACACTAGGGGAACATATTGTAAGTAACAAAGACTTAATTTAGAGTTATTTGGACACTTGGGGAATTTATTCTAAGTAACAGACTTAATTTAGAGTTATTTGGACACTAAGGGAACATATTCTAAGTAACAAAGACTAAATTTAGATTTATATTGACACCAAGGGAACATTTTCTAAGTAACAAAGACTAAATTTAGAGTTATTTGGACAATAGGGGAACATATACTAAGTTGGGGATGACACTAATATCATCCCCCGGGATGATATTAGTGTTAGAAACCGGCCCGCAGGCCACTGCCGCCTGCTGCTGTTTTGCACGCACTAATACTCCATCAAAATGGGGCAACAGGGACCCCATCAAGTCATAAAAATGGGGTCTCACAGTTCTTACTTTTGTGTTAGCGTTTTAAAAACAAATGAGAAATGTAATGCATCATCCTACTATATCTCACATTCTATTATTTGTTTTGGAAAAAGGTTGTCATAAAAGTTACTTAATTCATTTTTAAAAACAATACAAATGAAAACAGATGTTTATGCATATGTAAATTTGGTAACACTTTAGTATGGGAAATATATTCTAAGTAAAAAAAGACTAATTTTAGAGTTATTTGGACACTAGGGGAACATAATCTAAGTAACAAAGACTTAATTTATAGATATTTGGACACTTGGGGAATTTATTCTAAGTAACAAAGACCTAATTCAGAGTTATTTGGACGCTAAGGGAATATATTCTAAGTAACTAAGACTTAATTTAAAGTTATTTGGACACTAGGGGAACATATTCTGAGCAACAAAAACATTGTTTAGAGTTATTTGGACACTATGGGAACATATTCTTAATAAAGACACAATTTAGAGTTATTTGGACACTAGGGAAACATATTCTAAGTAACTAAGACTTAATTTAGCGTAATTTGGACACTGGGGAACATATTTTGAGCAACAAAAACGTTATTTAGAGTTATTTGGACACTATGGGAACATATTCTTAATAACAAAGAAATCATTTAGAGTTATTTGGAGAGTAGGGGAACATATTCTAAAGGGTTATTAGGACACTAGGGGAACATATTCTAAGTAACAAAACTTATTTTAGAGTTATTTGGACACTAGGGGAATATATTCTAAGTAACCAAGACTTAATTTAGAGTGATTTGGACACTAGGGGGACATATTTTAAGTAACAAAGACTTAATTTAGAGTTATTTGGACACTGGGGAACATATTTTGAGCAACAAAAACGTTATTTAGAGTTATTTGGACACTATGGGAACATATTTTTAATAACAAAGAAATCATTTAGAGTTATTTGGAGAGTAGGGGAACATATTCTAAGTAACAAACACTTGATTTAGGGTTATTTGGATACTAGGGGAATATATTCTAAGTAACAAAGACTTGATATAGTTATTTGGACACTAGGGGAACATATTCTATGTAACAAAAATTATTTTAGAGTTATTTGGACACTAGGGGAATATATTTTAAGTAACAAAGACTTAATTTAGAGTTATTTGGACACTAGGGGAACATATTTTAAGTAACAAAGACTTAATTTAGAGTTATTTGGACACTAGGGGAACATATTTAAGTAACAAAGACTTAATTTAGAGTTATTTGGACACTAGGGGAACATATTTAAGTAACAAAGACTTAATTTAGAGTTATTTGGACACTGGGAGAACATATTCAAAGTAACAAAGACTTATTTTAGTGTGTTTTGGACACTAAGGGAACATATACTGAGTTACAGACTTAATTTCAAGTTATTTGGATGCTAGGGGAACCTATTCCAAGTAACAAAGACTTAATTTAAAGATTTTTGGACACTCGGGGAACATATTCTAAGTAACAAATGCTCATTTTAGAGTTATTTGGATGCTAGGGGAACATATTCTAAGTAACAAAGACTTAATTTAGAGTTATTTGGACACTAGAGGAACATATTCTCTGTAACAAAGACTTAATTTGTAATGGAGAATATGTTCCCCAGACTAAAGTGTTACAGACTTACTGGATGTATATTAAGACCATGCAGAATAAGGCATTAATAAGTACTTAATAATGACTGAGAGCCAAAATGTCACTAATTTTTATGTTAAGCATCTAATTCATGGTGAATATGTTCCTTATACTAAAGTGCTACTGTAAATGTATTCAGTTCTAAACATTCATTCACTTCCTTCTTTCCTTCATGGATCTAAACTTTACCGCTGCCGGAAATTTTTTCCATATTAATAATGTAATTTTTTCAGAATTTTTCTTCTAATTTTGGCCAAAGTAAGACAACGAAAACAATCTGAAGTTGTCTTTATTTTTTTTAGTTTTAATGCCATGATTTGAATAGTCCGGCCAGCGTGTGCACAGATTTTCTTCCATGTGGCCTCTGAGCTAAAATGAGTTTGAAGCCCCTGATCTAAAGCAACGCATTTATTAGTCTTAATCAGTTTTTGCATTAAAACTTGACTCACCAGAAAGCGTTATGAAGCTATTTTTTTTTAGCTGCAGCTTTTGTTATGAAAACTTGATCCAACCCTTGTGTAATGTTCATATTGTTGTTACTCAGCCAGCGTGTGTGGGTCTGATGGACCCGTTGCATTTTGTGGCCTCACAATCAAACACTTTTATGTTAAAATACTGACGCTGGCTGAGTAACAACAATATGAACGTTGCACGGAAAATATATCTGCCAGTTCCTGCATCCCACAGGGATTCTTCTTTTGTGTTTCTGCACCTGTGGTTCCCACTCAAGGTTGCAAAATTGTTTGTCGACACTGTCTGCTCTCTATTTCTCGCACATTTGACCCGCTGATGTTCCGTGTACCTACTCTCTGTCCTCCTCCTGTCTAGGCCTGCTGTGTGTGTGTGTGTGTGTGTGTGTGTGTGTGTGTGTGTGTGTGTGTGTGTGTGTGTGTGTGTGTGTGTGTGTGTGTGTGGTACACAGAACATCAATTTCCACACTTCTTTTGGACCCGGGTCCATTGGACCCGGACATCTTAAATGTGTAGGGGGGGGTGTAGGTTTTGAGGTCATTAAATAAGTATTCTGATATATGTTTTTCACAGAAAATGAGCCAAAGCCAGTAAGTCTCAGTTTGAAAAATTATTTATTGTTTCGTTTTTCTTTTAATAAAAGATTAAAACGGGTCCCACAGTCCCAAACACCACACAAAAAGGGGATTTATGATGAATTTAGTCTTTTCTGAGTTACAAACGTTACTACCTGTAGGGGGGTCATAAAGTAGTGGCCTTCACCACCCTCCTCGCATGTCGCCTGATATTGTTGAAGTGGAAGGAGGCTGTCCCACCCTCGGTCTCCCACTGGATAAGGGACGTGCTAGCAAATCTGAAGCTCGAGAAAATAAGATATTGTTGCGTTTGGACCAGATGTTCCTCCGGGGGAATTTCAATCAATCAATCAATGTTTACTTATATAGCCCTAAATCACTACTGTCTCAAAGGGCTCCACAGACCACCACGACATCCTTGGTTGGCCCACATAAGGGCAAGGAAAGGAAAACTCACACCCAGTGGGACATCGGTGACAATAATGACCCAGTGGGACGTCGGTGACAATGATGACTATGAGAACCTATGAGAATTTAAGTTGCTGGTCACTCCCAAGTTTTTTTGATGACACATAAGCTGATTTTAAATGATAACCCAGAACAGAATAGGTATTTTGCAATTTATTCCAAAGTTTTGGAGAGACCAACCTCAAAAAACAACACATTCAATTTGCGCCGCTTAGTTGATCTGAAAACCCTACGGAAGCGCTGTCTTCTTCGATATATCCGCCGCCCACACCCACTGGAATGAATACACATGTCTATTGTCCTTCTTAACTGGGCACAGGATGAGATAAGAAGGGAGTATGGCTACTCCTTACATTACTAAAGCTTCAAGGTTAACACACAGAGTTTAGTAGCGGACAACCAAAAAGAGAACAAATGGAAAAACTTTAGCTGTTTTCAAATATGACTATGAATAAAAAGAATAACTCTTAAATATGGATATATCTAGATATCTATCTCCGTCAATATACATAACGGGGTTCTGAAAACAAGTTTTTCAAAGTGTGGAGACCTTTTTCGTTTTTTTTTTGACCAATCCTCTACACAAGTGCAGGAATAGCCCTCGACACGTATCTGAATATGACTGCCGATATTTCAGGCCTTGTCATGCTGCTTCTACTGTGTTTCAGCTTTCAACTACTTTGTTTCAAGTGCCTTGTTTTGATTTTTATTTTTTTTATTTTTTTTTTTGTTTCCTCTAGGTACTTTCGTAAGTACTCTTGTTTTGTTTTTTGTTTTTGTTTTGAGTGACAGCAGGGATTGGGGAAAAAGAGGGTCTGAATGTGTTAATGTGAATGTGAAATTGTACGGAATATGTACTGTTCTGTGCAATCTACTAATAAAAAGTATCAATCAATCAATCAAAATCCATAAAAAGAACTATGAGAAAGAAATGTTGCTACAAAATTGGATTTTTTTAGCATTTTGGCTTGAGCTTGCAAGGAGTTTTGGATGCCTTTTGTTGGCGGGTTTTGCAGTCTGGCTGCGTCGTGATGTCAGTGCAAGGTAGAAGCACTTATTCAGACATTAGTTAGAGCTCTCAGCCAGATGGGGGGGGGGGGGGGGTGCGCTCCCTCCCCTCTGCTTCAGGCTAATACAAACACACATTTTCATACAATCTTGTGCATAATAACACCGACGTGTCACATAAATGCTGCTGAAAGCACATTTGTATTCGCGCACTGTGGATCAATCGGAGAGTACATTTAAATAATGTTTATTAAGTTAATATTTTGGACTCTACATACATACAAATGTACATACATACATACATACATATATACATACAGTACAGGCCAAAAGTTTGGACCCACCTTCTCATTTCAATGCGCTTTCTTTATTTTCATGACTATTTACATTGCAGATTGTCACTGAAGGCATCAAATCTATGACACCTGTGGGATGAAAACCCCTTCAGGTGACTACCTTTTGAAGCTCATACAGAGAATGCCAAGAGTGTTCAAAACAGTAATCAGAGCAAAGGGTGGTTATTTTGAAGAAACCACAATATGAAACATGTTTTCAGTTATTTTACCTTCTTTTCTTAAAGGCGAACATTATCACAATTTCAAAAGGGTTAAAAACAATACAAATTAGTTCCCAGTGGCTTGTTGTATTTTTTGATGTGTTTTTCAAAATTTTACCGGTCTCGGAATATCCCTAAATAAAGCTTTAAAGTGCCTTATTTTCGTCTCTCTGCGAAGACCATTTCCATTTCCCTGTGACGTCACACAGTGCTGCCGATGTAAACAAACAATGGGAATACCACAGCAAGATATAGCGACATTAGCTCGGATTCAGACTCGGATTTCAGCGACTTAAGCGATTCAACAGATTACGCATGTATTGAAACAGATGGTTGGAGTATGAAAGTATTGAAGAAGAAACTGAAGCTATTGACGCTATTCATAGCCATAGCATGGCCGAATAGCTGCGTTAGCATCGCCGGTAAAATGTGCGGACCAAATGATCAGGACTTTCGCATCTTGTGACACTGGAGCGACTTAAATCCATCGATTGGTAAGTGTTTGTTTCGCATTAAATGTGGGTGGAAGGAAATGTAATATAGTTGCAAATGCATTTGCAGGTTATCCATACATCTCTGTGCCATGTCTGCTTTAGCACCGCCGGTAATTAGCATGTTAGCATCGATTAGCGTAGCATGTTAGCATCAATTAGCTGGCAGTCAACATCAACAAAACTCACCTTTGTGATTTTGTTGACTATCGTTGCAAATGCATCTGCAGGTTATCCATACATCTCTGTGCCATGTCTGTCTTAGCATCGCCGGTCAAATGTGGAGACACTCCGGCACATTCAATGGGGGTCTGGCGGCAGACACTTTGGCATCTTCTTGCCAGTGGTGCAACTTGAATCCCTCCCTGTTAGTGTTGTTACACCCTCCGACAACACACCGACGAGGCATGATGTCTCCAAGGTTCCGAAAAATAGTCGAAAAAACGGAAAATAACAGAGCTGAGACCCAATGTTTACAATGTGTTGAAAATGAAAATGGCGGGTGTGTTACCTCGGCAACATCACATTCTGACGTCATTGCAAAAAGAGCGATAAACAGAAAGGCGTTTAATTCGCCAAAATTCACCCATTTAGAGTTTGGAAATCGGTAAAAAAAATAGATGGTCTTTTTTCTGCACCATCAAGGTATATATTGAATCTTACATAGGTCTGCTGATAATGTTCCCCTTTAAGTACATAACTCCACATGTGTTCATTCATAGTTTTGGTGCCTTCAATGACAATCGTACATACGCACATGCATACAAAAACCATACATACAAAGGTACATCCACCCAAACATTCCTTGTACAATCACATACATACTGTACATACACATGACCATACACTTATGCATACAATCACTCTTCAGCGAACATATATTTACACATTTAAGTGTACACAATCATACTTATATAAATACACACCCAATACATCACAAAACACGGCGCTTAACCTATTTTTACCAATGTAAAATGTCGATATAGTCCACTCCTTTATTTTTCCTCCCCTCTTTCTTTCTTGTTCTTTTGCAATTCAAGTTTTCATTACGTTTATGTATTGTTGCATTTGAAGCGATTGTCATGCTGATAATAGAGGCAATTATTGTTATTCATTATCAATATTTTTATTATCTGTTGGTATTATCGTTCCGTTGAAGTGCAATAATCTTCATTGTGATCACTGTTGTATTACTATCTACTTCACCATTGTGTTTTCCTTTGCATTTTTAGTATCTTATTTGTAAATTCAGTCGCGGCCAAACGTTTACATACTGTCAGGCTTGCCACTGACAGTTTGTTTGTGTTTTAGTTTTTCCTCTGTGTGTGTTTAGTATTTCCTGTTTTTAGTTCCTGTCAGCACTTTTATTTGGTCTGTTTCCTGTTTTTTTCCCTGTGCTCTGTTTCTCCTCAGATGCGGCTGATTGGCACTTGGCCACACCTGGTGTCAATCAGCCCACTCCTATTTGTACCTGTGTTTGTCCTCCAGTGAGTGCTGGATTATGTGGCTTGTCGATGACTTCCGTATTGTCGCTCCTGTCGTGTCGTTTCATGTCGAGTCATTGCAGCGTAGCAGTAAGCTATCTTTCGGTATATGTTTGTGGCTAACTGTTTCTTTTCCATTTTGTTTTCACTTTACAAGTAACAACTTCTGTTCTCGGTTTTGTTTTTGCTAGCTTCCCTGCTAAGTTCCTTTTTGTTTTCTAGCTTTCATGCTATAACCCTTAGTTTGTTATCCCCCTCGAGCGCACTTTGTGTTAGTACCCTTTTGTTTGTTGTTGTTCTATTATTTATATTAAATCATGTTTTCTCACTCCATGCCTGCCTCCATCTCTGCATCTTGGGGTTCTTCAACAATATATTCTGACACATACACTTGTAAAGAACATAATGTCATGGCGGTCTTGATTTTCCAATACTTTCTACAACTCTTATTTTTGTGTGATAGAGTGATTGGAGCACATACTTGTTGGTCACAAAAAACAATCATGAAGTAAGCAGATATGAACAAGTAAATTAATAATCCATTGTCTACCTCTTGTCCTTAATAATTTTGACAAAATATTACAATGGAAAATGACACAATATGTTACTGCATATGTCAGCAGACTAAATTAGGAGCGTTTGTTTTATCACTTACTACTAAAAGTCAAGTTGTCTTGTATGTTCACTATTTTATTTAAGGACTAACTTGCAATTAGAAACATATGCTTAATGTACCCTAAGATTTTTTGGTTAAAATAAAGGCAATAATGCCATTTTTTATTGTTCCCTTTATTTAGAAAAGTACCGAAAAGTATCAAAATACATTTTGGTACCGGCACCAACATTTTGGTATCGGGACAACACTATGGCAGACAGACCCACAAAAGTAACTGTGGAGCAAAATAAACACCAAATTTACACCAAAACATAGTTAACCTATTAAATGGACCACCAGGAAGTTTTAATGGTACATTAAAGGCCTACTGAAATGAGATGTTCTTATTTAAACGGGGATAGCAGGTCCATTCTATGTGTCATACTTCATCATTTTGCCATATTGCCATATTTTTGCTGAAAGGATTTAGTAGAGAACATCCACGATAAAGTTTGCAACTTTTGGTCACTAATAAAAAAGCCTTGCCTGTACCGGAAGTAGCAGACGATGTGCACGTGACGTCACGGGTTGTGGAGCTCCTCACATCTGAACATTGTTTATAATCATGGCCACCAGCAGCGAGAGCGATTCGGACCGAGAAAGCGACGATTTCCCCATTAATTTGAGCGAGAGATTTGTGGACAAGGAAAGTGAGAGTGAAGGACTAGAAAGAAAAAAAAAAGACTATACAGTGAGAGCGATTCAGATGTTATTACACAAATTTACTAGGATAATTCTGGAAAATCCCATGTCTGGTTATTGTCTTACTAATATTTTAGTGAGAGTATGTGGTCGTACCTGAACAACCTGAAGGTTTCTTCAGCACCAGTCGACTCGTGGTGGCGATGCCCATCTCTGCCCTTCGCAAGGGACCCTCTTCGAAACACAATCTTTCGAAATGATCGCTGCATAATACACTGTACTTTGTGTGTGTGGTCCAATCCAACCGTGTTCGCTTGACCGCTCTGTTCCATAGTGAAGCTTCACCGTCATCTTTCGGGAATGTAAACAATGAAACACTGGCTGTGTTTGTGTTGCTAAAGGCGGCCGCAATACACCGCTTCCCACCTACAGCTTTCTTCTTTGACGTCTCCATTATTCATTGAACAAATTGCCAAAGATTCAGCAACACAGAAGTTCAGAATACTGTGGAATTATGCGATGAAAAGAGACGACTTATAGCCGGGAACGATGCTGGAACAAAATATATTCGACAATCCGTGACGTCACGCGTACACGTCATCATACCGAGATGTTTCAGCAGGATATTTCGGCGCGAAATTTAAAATTGCAACTTAGTAAACTAAAAAGGCTGTATTGGCATGTGTTGCAATGTTAATATTTCATCATTGATATATAAACTATCAGACTGCGTGGTCGCTAGTAGTGGCTTTCAGTAGGCCTTTAAAATCCTCATAGGTCTCCGTAAAAATAAATATATTTTTTTTTTCTTTTTTGTCCAATAAAACATATCAATATTCATTCCAGAAGTTGCGTTAAGGTCTTACATGACTTTGTGTTTTGTCATTTAGGAGAACCCCTATGTGATGCTCCGGCCCAACCACCAGGACCTGGAGGGAAACGAGCGCTATGAAGGCTTCTGTGTGGACATGTTGAAGGAGCTGGCCGACATATTGAAGTTCAAGTATCGCATCCGCCTGGTGGGAGATGGCCTGTATGGTGTCCCCGGAGCTAACGGAACGTGGGCCGGCATGGTTGGAGAACTCATTTCCGGGGTATGTAAACACACGCAGGTGCTGTGTGGCGTAAAACTAACGTATTTATCGTGTCGAATATACATGGAGACACGCATAACTGAGGTACATCCTTAGGGTGCATACTTTACATTCAAATATAAATATATTAAGGTACCTTTTAGGCTGTGCTGGGTAGTAACCCATCACACCATGAATGGTTTAATGTGGACCCCAACTTAAAGAAGTTGAAAAACGTATTCAGGTGTTACCATTTAGTGATCAATTGTACGGAATATGTACTGTACGGTGCAATCTACTAATAATCAATTAATCAATCAAAAACAAGCTACATAGCTTGACTACATTTCCAAGTAGCCGGGCGGTAACTTAACTGCTTTTTGAAGCAGTACCGTTTTAAGTAGCTTAGCTATCTTTGGGACCCATGTCTGTATAACGTCCATAAAAGCTACTGGTGTGTATTCTGGTCTTGTCAGACCCTCCCGGGGCGGCTGGATCGAAAGAGACGTCGGAGACGCTTTGCTGAACAAAAAAGTTGCTTTATTACAAGCGAGAGTCCTTATACAGGACTGCAGTACCTGGAGGAGGTCAAGTCCAAAAGGAATTAGACACTCCTAACGTGGTGAAGCCAAACCATCCGTTTTATATTCCTCCTTCCTGTGTGTGTGCTAAGTCAGGAGAGCACATCCTGACCATAAAAGGAGATTGTGGAGGTCTTTGACCTAGATCCTCGTTTGCGTCACGGGAAACACCACACCCTGGCGCAGCGGTTACAACAGTTAAAAAAATGTTCACAATCAAGTGTTCAAAGTCTTTTAGCGTTTCAGCTCATGCAGAAGGTTGTCTCTTCAGTTTACTCTTTCGTCTGGCAGTCCCACTCTCGTTCGCCAGCCCCCTGTCCATGGTTTCCAACGCTGCTGATAAAGGGAACAGGTGATTGGATAACTCGTTCCAGCAGAGTTATCTACTCACTTGTCTGCTGCTTCATGGCCGGCCCCCTGCACACACCCCGCCCGCAGGGAACGCGCGGACCACGCCCCTCTCCACAGAGATGTTCGCGTGTAAGTGTCTGAAAAACAACTGCTTTAAGTCATACCTTAAATGGTGGCGTTGAGCTCGACAGGTAGTCTCTTCTGAAGGATAGGGCTATCACTTTTGCATTCCAAACTCCCAATTAGTTAAAGTGAAGTTAAAGTACCCGTGATTGTCTCACACACACTCGGTGTGGCAAAATTATTCTCTGCATTCGACCCATCCCCCTTGATCACCCCCTGGGAGGTGAGGGGAGCAGTGAGCAGCAGCGGTGGGGCCTCTTTCCTCGTTATCTATTCCTACGAGAAGTGATCCAATCCACCTGCGAATATCAAACCAAGGGGCCTTATTTTATTATGTGCTCTAACTCAAATACCAATATCTAATTCAACTTAAACTCGGTGGTTTGCTTTCTCCAAGATGAATATGAACATTCACCATATGCAAAACATAATTTGAATTAATTAATTCCCTTCACTACAAAGAGGGAAAGTGGACTGCAAATCCCTCCAACCATTACTGTTTGTCCCTTTCGGGGATTCAGCGGTGGATGGGGGGGGGGGGGGGCATAAATACAGAGAAACTCCATGATGATCAATGTGGTTTACGAATGAGAAAATCCATGATGGTTAGCCGGTTTAAGTAAGGTAAGTCACGATTGGCTAAAGTCAGGGCCAATCAGAGGCAAGATAGCGTGGGTCAATTGCACTTTAATACTAGGAAGCTAAATAATGATTAGATTTATGTAGCGCTTTTATAGACATTCAAAGCACTTCAGAGAGAACTGAGGAGCCATCATTCATTTACTCCACATCCCAACACATTGCCTGCAGCGATGGTAGAAACCACATGAGGCGAGGGTCTGGTTTAAATAACTGTCTTTCTTCCTGAGTGCATCAGTAGGCCACTTATCGGAACTTTTAATTTATTTGACATTATTTTCAACATTTAATAAACGTTCTGTTCAGTTCTGGCTGATGTTGCGTTTGGACCAGATGCTCCTTCGAGGGAATTTAAGTTGCTGGTCAATCCCAAGTTCTTTTGATGACACATAAGCTGATTTTAAATGATCACCCAGAACAGAATATGTATTTTGCAATTTATTCCAAAGCTTTGGAGAGCCCAACCTAAAAAACAACACATTGAAATCGCGTCGCCTAGTTGATCTGAAAACCTTACGGAAGCGCTGTCTTCTTCAATATATCCCTCGCCCCCACCCACCGGAACGAATACACATGTCTATTGTCCTCCTTAACTGGGCACAGGATGAGATAAGAAGGGAGTATTGCTACTCTTTACATTCCTAATGCCGAGGTTAACTTGCAGTGTACCATAGACATGAGATTATAAAATGGAAAGAGTATAAATGGAAAACACTAGCTATAGGAAGAAATAATTATTGAATATGGATATATGTAGATATCTATCGCCGTCACTGACTAACAGCTGTGTGGGCAAACCACTCAGGGAGGCAGGAGGAGATGGGAAAGTGTCGTTGGTGCAGATTTCTCCATGCTGCTTAGTGAACACCGGTATACAAGTGTCCTGGGCATGACATTAAAGTGCACCCGGCAGTGGAGGCTCCTCTATGGGGGTCTTGGGGCACTAGGAAGTTAACCCCTTTACTACTGTTACCTAGACTGACCATACGTCCTCTTTTCCCCGGACATGTCCTCTCTTGCGGGCCTGTCCGGGCAGTCCGGGCGGGGTTTCTTAAATGCTTCACGTCTGGTGTTTTGAGTCAGGGTTGCGTGTATTTTCAATGTACGTACAGGGTTAAGAAGTGGTTAAATAATTAAACAAATTGTGAAGGTGTGCGCACGCACCAGAATTTGTTAGGGAAGGGCAGAGAGAGCAAGATACTGGATTGGCTGTTAGGCATATTTGCTCAACAGCCATACAGGTCACACTGAAGGTGGCCGCATAAACAACTTTAACACTGTTACAAATATGCGCCACAGTGTTAACCCACACCAAACAAGAACGACAAACACATTTCGGGAGAACATCCGCACCGTAACACAACAGAACAAATACCCAGAACCACTTGCAGCACTAACTCTTCGGAGACGCTACAATATACAAACCCCCCGATTACGTCACATTAAATATTCCTCTTTGAAAAACAAATTGGTGAAATATTTTACATATTTTGTGTGTTTGCCACAAAAAACATAGTTTTGTTTGACAAAAAAAGCGGAAAACAAACAAACATAACAAAAACAACATAAAAAAAACTTAAAACATTTTGAAATGAGGAATAGATCTGAAGTTGATGTAGAGATTTAAGCGTTAAATATAAAATGTATGAATGCCCGGGCACACCATTATCATCATTTCATGACCGAAGCAAAAGCCTTTTTACCACTTTCCATACACAATGCAGACTCAAAGTGCTTCACCGACAACAAAGTGAAACGAAAGAAAATAAAAGCAAAATTAAAATGCAGACAATAAAAATAAAAACAGTGTGGACGTTAAAAGTTAAAAGATTAAAAGATTTAGCTGAACGCTAAGGTGAACATAAAAGTGTTCAGTCTAGTTTTAAAAGTAGTCACAGTTGGGGAAAGTCTGACATCTTCGGGAAGTTTATTCCAGCTATTTTTTGTGCAGTGACTGGATGATGCTCTCCCTTGATTTGAGTTTACTCTGGGAACCTCGAACAAATTGGTCTGAGAAGATCTTAGTGATCTAGAGCAGTGGTCCCCAACCACCGGGCCGCAGAAGAATGTTTTATTAATTTTTATTTAAAAAAAAATATATATATATATACTATATATTTTTTTTTTAATTAAATCAACATAAGAAACACAATATACACTTACAATTAGTGCACCAACCACAAAAACCTCCCTTTTTCATGAAAAAGGGGAAAAAAAAAAAAAAAAACCATGATCCTTCTAAGTCTTGTTACATTTTTGGTGGTGATAGTAGGCCGATTTTGTTACTGATTAGATGTGACTGTCGAAATGTAAATCAGAATCTAAAATAACCCCGAGATTTCTGGCTTTATTTGAGGTTTTCAGGGACATTGATTGAAGGTGTTGAATGACTTTAAACCTATCTTTTTTAGCACCAAAAACAATTATCTCAGTTTTATTATTTATTTTAATGAATTAAGTAACATTTATGACAACCTTTTTCCAAAACACAACATAGAATGTGAGATATAACAGCACATTGCATACGTTTATCATTTGTTTTCAAAACGCTTACAAAAAAGTGGGACCCCAAAAATTTACCGTGGGACCCCATTTGTATGACTTGATGGGGTCCATAAGACCCCATTTTGAAAATTCCTAGCGCCAACACTGCTGTCAACAGAGGAGAAAAAATGCTTTATTTAAATAAAAATACTATTTATAAAGCCAGTTCAAGTATCATTGGAAAATGTTCACCTCGTCCCGGCCTTGGCGTTCATATATGTGTCCTCTTTTAGGGATTTCACAATATGGTCAGCCTACTGTTCCCCCAGGTGGCCCTTTAAAGGGGAACATTATCACAATTTCAAAAGGGTTAAAAACAATAAAAATCAGTTCCCAGTGGCTTGTTGTATTTTTTGAAGTTTTTTTCAAAATTTTACCGGTCCCGGAATATCCCTAAATAAAGCTTTAAAGTTCTTGATTTTCGCTATTTGCGATGTGACTGTCCATTTCCCTGTGACGTCATACAGTGCTGCCAATACAAACAACATGGAGGTTACCACAGCAAGATATAGCAACATTAGCTCGGATTCAGACTCGGATTTCAGCGGCTTAAGCGATTCAACAGATTACGCATGTATTGAAACGGATGGTCGGAATATGGAGGCAGATAGCGAAAACGAAATTTGAAGAAGAAATTGAAGCTATTGAGCGAATGGCTATTGACGCTATTCGGCCATAGCGTGGGTGTACCTAATGAAGTGGCCCATAGCATGGCTGCCTTATTAGCATCGCCGGTAAAATGTGCGGACCAAACGATCAGGACTTTCCCATCTTGTGACACTGGAGCAACTTAAATCCGTCAATTGGTAAGTGTTTGTTTCGCATTAAATGTGGGTATCTAGTTTCAAATGTACATAAATCTAGCGTAAATAGCATGTTAGCATCGATTAGCGTAGCATGTTAGCATCGATTAGCTGGCAGTCATGCTGCGACCAAATATGTCTGATTAGCACATAAGTCAACAAAACTCACCTTTGTGATTTGGTTGACTTAATGGTTGCAAATGCATCTGCAGGTTATCCATACATCTCTGTGCCATGTCTGTCTTAGCATCGCCGGTCAAATGTGGAGACACTCTGGTACATTCAATGGGGGTCTGGCGGCAGATTTCTTGCCAGTGGTGCAACTTGAATCCCTCCCTGTTAGTGTTGTTACACCCTCCGACAACACACCCACCAGGCATGATGTCTCCAAGGTTCCAAAAAATAGTCGAAAAAACGGAAAATAACAGAGCTGAGACCCGGTGTTTGCAATGTGTTGAAAATGAAAATGGCGGGTGTGTTACCTCGGTGACGTCACGTTCTGACGTCATCGCTAAAAGAGCGATAAACAGAAAGGCGTTTAATTCGCCAAAATTCACCCATTTAGAGTTCGGAAATCGGTTAAAAAAATACATGATCTTTTTTCTGCACCATCAAGGTATATATTGACGCTTGCATAGGTTTGGTGATAATGTTCCCCTTTAAATAAACATACTATTTCTAAAGCAAGTTCAAGTATCATTGGAAAATGTTCACCTCGTCCCGGCCTTGACGTGCATACATGTGTCCTCTTTTAGGGATTTCACAATATGGTCAGCCTACCTTTCCCCAGGTGGCCCTTGGCAAAGGCCTAGTACCTGACTGAACAGATGTTTATTGGGATAAGGTCAACATCTGTTCAGTATTTTATCATAAAAGTGTGTGATTGGGAGGCATTAAAAGCCACATCAGACCCACAAACGCTGGCTGAGTAACAACAATATGAACACCACACAAGGGATTAAAGTGGGACGGAATATTTTTTGGATAGCCTGTTTTTTTTTTTGGTCCAATGAGTGACAACATTCATTTTGTTGTGGGGTTAAAATGCAATAATTAGCCTTGAGGAACACTAAAATGTCAACGTCTCAGCTGGCCTTTAAAAAGTGTGTTTTCATGCTGAATGACTCATGTTTTTATTGTGGCAGCTCTAAAGGGGAGGTCATGAGGCTGTGTCGAGCCCCACTACCAAAATAAGTTTTTAAGTGTATTTCTTTTTATTATTTCTTTTTTTTCAAACATGCTACGTGTACCAAAGTAAATGATCTACAAACCCTGTTTCCATATGAGTTGGGAAATTGTGTTAGATGTAAATATAAACAGAATACAATGATTTGCAAATCCTTTTCAACCCATATTCAGTTGAATATGCTACAAAGACAACATATTTGATGTTCAAACGCAAAAACTTTATTTTTATTTGCAAACAATCATTACCTTAGAATTTCATGGCTGCAACATGTGCCAAAGTAGTTGGAAAAGGGCATGTTCACCACTGTGTTACATCACCTTTTCTTTTAACAACACTCAATAAATGTTTGGGAACTGAGGAAACTAATTGTTGAAGCTTTGAAAGTGGAATTCGTTCTCATTCTTGTTTTATGTAGAGCTTCAGTCCTTCAACAGTCCGGGGTCTCCGCTGTCGTATTTTAGTCCACATTTCAAATTGTTTTTGGAAACTATGGACATTTGTGTCCTCTGTAACAAAGAGGAAAAGAACCATTCGGATTGTTATAGGCGCAAACTGTAAAAGCCAGCATCTGTGATGGTATGGGGGTGTATTAGTGCCCAAGGCATGGGTAACTTACACATCTGTGAAGGCACCATTAATGCTGAAAGGTCCATACAGGTTTTAGAGCAACATATGTTGTCATCCAAGCGACGTTATCATGGACGCCCCTGCTTATTTCAGCAAGACAATGCCACACCACGTGTTACAACAGCGTGTAAAAGAGTGCGGGTACTAGACTGGCCTGCCTGTAGTCCGGAGCTGTCTCCCATTGGAAATTTTGAAGCCTAAATTACGACAACAGAGACCCTGGACGGTTGAACAACTGAAGCTCTACATAAAACAAGAATGGGAAAGAATACCACCTGAAAAGCTTCAAAAATGTATTTCCTCGGTTCCCAAACATTTATTGAGTGTTGTCAAAAGAAAGGGTGATGTAACACAGTGGTGAACATGCTCTTTCCCAACTACTTTGGCATGTGTTGCAGCCATGAAATTCTAAGTTAATTATTATTTGCAACCCATATTCAACTAAATATGGGTTGAAAAGGATTTACAAATCATTGTATTCTGTTTTTATTTACATCTAACACAATTTCCCAACTCATATGAAAACGGGGTTTATAAAATTGCTTCAATGTCAGAATTATTCGGTACATTAGGCACTAGGTTATTGGGTGAGTTTTGTGAAAAATAAAATATTTTAAGTGTGCCTTATAGTCCGGAAAATACGGTGATAGCTCAATGCTTTGCAATATTGTTTAATGTCTTGCAATTGTCTTACAAGAAGATTAACTCCATACCTGGTGGTGGCATCCATGCTTAAAGGGGAACATTATCAGCAGACCTATGTAAGCGTCAATATATACCTTGATGGTGCAGAAAAAAGACCATCTATTTTTTTAACCGATTTCCGAACTCTAAATGGGTGAATTTTGGCGAATTAAACGCCTTTCTGTTTATCGCACTGGAGGCGATGACGTCAGAACGTGACGTCGCCAATGTAACACAGCCACCATTTTCATTTTCACATTACAAACACCGGGTCTCAGCTCTGTTATTTTCATTATTTTTGACTATTTTTTGGAACCTTGGAGACATCATGCCTCGTGGGTGTGTTGTCGGAGGGTGTAACAACACTAACAGGGAGGGATTCAAGTTGCACCACTGGCCCCAAGATGCCAAAGTGTCTGCCGCCAGACCCCCATTGAATGTGCCAGAGTGTCTCCACATTTGACCGGCGATGCTAAAGCAGACATGGCACAGAGATGTATGGATAACCTGCAGATGCATTTGCAACAATAGTCAACGAAATCACAAAGGTGAGTTTTGTTGATGTTGACTGCCAGCTAATCGATGCTAACATGCTACGCTAATCGATGCTAACATGCTATTTACCGGCGGTGCTAAAGCAGACATGGCACAGAGATGTCTGGATAACCTGCAGATGCATTTGCAACTATATTACGTTTCCTTCCATTCACATTTAATGCGAGACAAACACTTACCAATCGACGGATTTAAAGTTGCTCCAGTGTCAAAAGATGCAAAAGTCCTGATCGTTTGGTCCGCACATTTTACCGGCGATGCTAACGCAGCTATTCGGCCATGCTATGGCTATGAATAGCGTCAATAGCTATTTGCTCAATAGCTTCAGTTTCTTCTTCAATACTTTCATACTCCAACCATCTGTTTCAATACATGCGTAATCTGTTGAATCGCTTAAGTCGCTGAAATCCGAGTTTGAATCCGAGCTAATGTCGCTATATCTTGCTGTGGTATTCCCATTGTTTGTTTACATTGGCAGCACTGTGTGACCATCCATCCATCCATCCATTTTCTACCGCTTATTCCCTTTTGGGGTCGCGGGGGGCGCTGGCGCCTATCTCAGCTACAATCGGGCGGAAGGCAGGGTACACCCTGGACAAGTCGCCACCTCATCGCAGGGCCAACACAGATAGACAGACAACATTCACACACACATTCACACACTAGGGCCAATTTAGTGTTGCCAATCAACCTATCCCCAGGTGCATGTCTTTGGAAGTGGGAGGAAGCCGGAGTACCCGGAGGGAACCCACGCATTCACGGGGAGAACATGCAAACTCCACACAGAAAGATCCCGAGCCTGGATTTGAACCCAGGACTGCAGGACCTTTGTACACTGTGTGACGTCACAGGGAAATGGATAGTGTCTTCGCAGAGAGTCGAAAATAAGGCACTTTAAAGCTTTATTTAGGGATATTCCGAGACCGGTAACATTTTGAAAAAAACTTCAAAAAATACAACAAGCCACTGGGAACTGATTTTTATTGTTTTTAACCCTTTTGAAATTGTGATAATATTCCCCTTTAACTACTGTGGTAGCGTCTGCTGGGGTAGACTTACGGTTTTATGGGCGCTACCCTTGCAGAACCAGGTGCCAAACCCTGAAAATAAAAGTCTGGACACGCCACTGAGCACAAGAAAGAAAGCGCAGCAAGAGTGACAGAAGACAGCCTGAGGTTAGTCGGGGACAATAGTACCTGTGTACCCTGCCAGGGTTAGTAATAGTACCTGTGTACCCTGCCAGGGTTAGTAATAGTACCTGTGTACCCTGCCAGGGTTAGTAATAGTACCTGTGTACCCTGCCAGGGTTAGTAATAGTACCTGTGTACCCTGCCAGGGTTAGTAATAGTACCTGTGTACCCTGCCAGGGTTAGTAATAGTACCTGTGTACCCTGCCAGGGTTAGTAATAGTACCTGTGTACCCTACCAGTGTTAGTAATAGTACCTGTGACCCTGCCAGTTTTAGTAATAGTACCTGTGTACCCTGCCAGTGTTAGTAATAGTACCTGTGTACCC
This sequence comes from Nerophis ophidion, assembly GCF_033978795.1. NCBI lineage: Eukaryota > Metazoa > Chordata > Actinopteri > Syngnathiformes > Syngnathidae > Nerophis > Nerophis ophidion. The sequence continues at coordinate 48,031,188 of NC_084628.1, forward strand.
TGCCAGGGTTAGTAATAGTACCTGTGTAGCCTGCCAGGGTTAGTAATAGTACCTGTGTACCCTGCCAGTGTTAGTAATAGTACCTGTGTACCCTGCCAGGGTTAGTAATAGTACCTGTGTAGCCTGCCAGGGTTAGTAATAGTACCTGTGTACCCTGCCAGGGTTAGTAATAGTACCTGTGTACCCTGCCAGGGTTAGTAATAGTACCTGTGTACCCTGCCAGGGTTAGTAATAGTACCTGTGTACCCTGCCAGTGTTAGTAATAGTACCTGTGTACCCTGCCAGGGTTAGTAATAGTACCTGTGTAGCCTGCCAGGGTTAGTAATAGTACCTGTGTACCCTGCCAGTGTTAGTAATAGTACCTGTGTACCCTGCCAGGGTTAGTAATAGTACCTGTGTACCCTGCCAGGGTTAGTAATAGTACCTGTGTACCCTGCCAGTGTTAGTAATAGTACCTGTGTACCCTGCCAGGGTTAGTAATAGTACCTGTGTAGCCTGCCAGGGTTAGTAATAGTACCTGTGTAGCCTGCCAGTGTTAGTAATAGTACCTGTGTACCCTGCCAGGGTTAGTAATAGTACCTGTGTAGCCTGCCAGGGTTAGTAATAGTACCTGTGTACCCTGCCAGGGTTAGTAATAGTACCTGTGTACCCTGCCAGGGTTAGTAATAGTACCTGTGTACCCTGCCAGGGCCGCTGTTGTACTGCACTACTTTGACAGCTGTCAGACAGCCTAACAATCCAGTCCAGAAAAACCCACTGTTTCCCAACATGTGTTTTTTTTTTCGAATAAAACTGAACCGGCAACATGGACTAGAAGGCATAACACAGCAGGCCGGCACAGAAACGCAGTTATCAATATTAATATTCCATTGTCACATAAATAATTCAGCCGCCGTTACGACCGCGCGTTCATCTCGCCAGAGGATCTGCCTTTGTAGAAATTGCCTCGACGGATGCTGCTCCCCGCCTGTGGTTGGTTTCCTTTCGGCGACGGGCGCGGAGCGATCAGACTTTCAAAACGACTGTGAGTTCTCAAAAAAAAAAATAAGAGAAAGGAAAAAGAAAGAAAGTAAAGATGAGGCGGAAGTTGGCTGATAATGACGAGGAGCGAAAGGCTACTTGTGTGTGAGCAGCAGAGGTGGGTAGAGTAGCCAGAAATTGTACTCAAGTAAGAGTACTGTTACTTTAGAGATGTATTACTCAAGTAAAAGTAAGGAGTAGTCACCCAAATATTTACTTGAGTAAGAGTAAAAAGTATGTTGTGAAAAAACTACTCAAGTACTGAGTAACTGATGAGTAACCTGTTTGTTTAATGATTACGGCAACCAATAATGCACAAGAACATAAAAATAGCAATGAGCAAATTCAGAGCCAGGAATATCTCTTAAGCAACTAAAACAATAATATATATTAAATAATAGTACATTAAAATAAGGCACATTGAGGCACAATAACTCAACAGCACCATAGGCTCAGTAGGTATTCATTGATTGATTGAAACTTGTATTAGTAGATTGCACAGTACAGTACATATTCCGTACAATTGACCACTAAATGGTAACACCCCAATAAGTTTTTCAACGTTTATCAATTACTTAATAAATGACCAAGTCGAGGTGATCTATCTCATATATATACATATACACACACACACATACACACACATATATATACAGTATATATATACTGTATATATATATACAGTATATAATTCATATTTATTTATTTTGCCGTTTTTGTTGACATGTTAAAGGTGTTTTAATGAATATACATGCATGTTTAACATATAGATTCCTATCTTTCATGAAGACAAGAATATGAGTTGGTGTATTACCTGATTCTGATGACTTGCATTGATTGGAATCAGACAGTATAGTGCTGATAACTTCCACGTTTTCAAATGGAGGAGAAAAAAAAGTTCCTCTTTTTTGTCTAATACAACATGAAACTCATTGGTTTTTGGCATCTTATTTGTCCAGCTTCCATATTGGTTTTTATACACTTTACAAGAAATACACTGGCGCCAATCTCCGTAGCTTGCTAGCTTGTTTGCGCTGGCTTTCGGAGACTCTTATTTTGTTAGCGCAGGCGCGATGGAGCGGCGCTTTTATTGTGACGACAGGAACTGTGCGATCAGTCTTTAGGCTTTTGACGGGAAGTACGGTTGAAATAAAAAGTGTCTTTTTTCCTTTACACTTTTGATTGGTTGATTGAAACTTGTATTAGTAGATTACACAGTACAGTACATATTCCGTACAATTGACCACTAAATGGTAACACCCCAATAAGTTTTTCAACTTGCTTGAATCGGGTTTTACGTGTGACGGTCATGTGACCACCTGGCTCTGTTTGATTGGTCCAAGGTCACCAGTGACTGCATGTGATTGGTGAAACGCAGGCATGTGTAGATCCTACTTTGAAAAGTACAATTTATCCCAAAAGTTACTCGAGTAGATGTAACGGAGTAAATGTAGCGTGTTACTACCCACCTCTGTCGAGCAGTTTGAGAAGGTGTAGAGCAGACATTGAGGCGGAGGACTGAGCAGGAGGTGATGGTCCAAAAGTCAGCCCTGTAAATGTAATTTAAAGTTTTTATTCAGTAGTGCAGTGCTTTGCAAATATTTAGTTTGGCCCCAGTGGTGGCCCGTGTGTTTCCCAACTACACTGTAAAAAGTCAGTTTTCAAAAACAAGAAACAAAAATACAAAAATGAGGGGTATTTTACTAGAATCAAGCCTAATACAGCGTGTCCTGCCTGTCTGGCAGACCGTCGGCTCCGCCTCTCCACAGGTTTAATAAAGGCCTACTGAAATGAGATTTTCTTATTTAAACGAGGATAGCAGGTCCGTTCTGGGCTTCACGGTGGAAGAGGGGTTAGTGCATCTGCCTCACAATACGAAGGTCCTGCAGTCCTGGGTTCAATCCCAGGCTCGGGATCTTTCTGTGTGGAATTTGCATGTCCTCCCCGTGACTGCGTGGGTTCCCTCCGGGTACTCCGGCTTCCTCCCACCTCCAAAGACATGCACCTGGGGATAGGCCCCTCCCACCTCCAAAGACATGCACCTGGGGATAGGCCCCTCCCACCTCCAAAGACATGCACCTGGGGATAGGTTGATTGGCAACACTAAATGGTCCCTAGTGTGTGAATGTTGTCTGTCTATCTGTGTTGGCCCTGCGATGAGATGGCGACTTGTCCAGGGTGTATACCGCCTTCCGCCTGATTGTAGCTGTGATAGGCACCAGCGACCCCAAAAAAAGGGAATAAGCGGTAGAAAATGGATGGATGGATAGCAGGTCCATTCTATGTGCACTGTAAAAGAAATTCTGTAAAAAAACGGTAATCTACTGGCAGTTACGGCTGCCAAACGAAAACCATAAATTTAAGTAAAACATTGCTACCACCAAACTCCGCCCACCCCACATCACCGCCCGCCTCCATGCGTCGGTTGAGGTGGGCGGGGTTTGGAGGTGGGGGTGTATATTGTAACACGTGGGATTCTGGGTAATTGTTCTCTTGTGTTTATGTTGTGTTACGGTGAAGATATTCACCTGAAATGTGTTTGTCATTCTTGTTTGATGCGGCTCCACAGTGTGGCGCATATTTGTAACAGTGTTAAAGTTGTTTGTACGGCCACCCTCAGTGTGACCTGTATGGCTGTTGGCTGTGATCAAGTATGTCTTGCAGTCACCAACTTATGTCATATTACACAGAAAAATGTTAAATAGTTAGTATGAGCATAAACTTTTATATAACAGGCTACATATATTTTTCAACTTGAATGTAAAAATACACATGAATATTAAAAAAATAAGATTTACCTTAAAATTACAAATAAAACTGTTAGTATGGACATAGACTTTTATATAACAAATTACATATTAAATGGAAGTTAATTACTGTAATTTTACATGAATTTGAAAGTAATTTGAGAAAACAGAAAATTATATGTATAATTAATTTGGTATTTTTCTGTAAAAAAAAATAGAAATATAAATAGTTTGTCATTACTGGCATATTACTTAAAATAACAGGTAGTTTGTTTATTTGCAGATAATGTCTTCAATGCTACAGTTTTATAACCTATTTAAAAAAATTGAAAAATTACAGTAGAAATTTAGAGTAAATTAACCATAAAAATAGGATTATTTTTTTTTACAGTGTGTCATCTCTGATCATTTTGCGATATTGCCATATTTTTGCTGAAAGGATTTAGTAGAGAACATCCACGATAAAGTTGGCAACTGGAGAAAAGCCCTGCCTCGAGCGGAAGTCGCAGACGATGACGTCACATGTTGATGGCTCCTCATATACTCACATGGATTTTAATGGGAGCCTCCAACAAAAAGAGCTATTCAGACCGGGAAAACGACAATTTCCCCATTAATTTGAGCGAGGATGAAAGATTCGTGATTGAGGATATTGATAGCGGCATACTATAAAAAAATATATATAAAACAAAACGCGATTGCAATCGCGTTACATTGAGACGGATTCATATGTTTTTAGACACATTTACTAGGATAATTCTGGTAAATCCCTTATCTTTCTATTGTGTTGTTAGTGTTATAGTGAGTTTAACAGTACCTGATAGTCGGAAGTGTACGTCCACGGCCGGGTGTTGACGCGCAGTGTCTCGGGGAAGTCGACGGTAGCTGTATGGACGACACAAGCTCAGCTGATCTCCGGTAAGAGGCGACTTTTTAACCACAATTTTCTCACCGAAACCTGCTGGTTGACATGTAGTCGAGATCCATGTCCGCTGTGATCCATAGTAAAGTTTCACCTCCGTGAATTTTAAACAAGGAATCACCGTGTGTTTGTGTGGCTAAAGGCTAAAGCTTCCCAACTCCATCTTTCTACTTTGACTTCTCCAATATTAATTGAACAAATTGCAAAAGATTCAGCAACACAGATGTCCAAAATACTATGTAATTATGCGGTTAAAGCAGACGACTTTTAGCTGTGTGTGTGTGCAACGCTCATATTTCCTAACAGCCCGTGACGTCACGCGTACACGTCATCATTACACCACCTTTTCAAGAAAAAAGTCCCGGGAAATTTAAAATTGTAATTTAGTAAACTAAAGCGGCCATATTGGCATGTGTTGCAATGTTAATATTTCATCATTGATATATAAACTATCAGACTGCGTGGTCGCTAGTAGTGGCTTTCAGTAGGCCTTTAATATAACATAGCTGCTTACTGTTCTTTTTAGCATACCGGTCTACAATAGTTTGGACCTCAAATCCTACTGAATAGCTCTTAATCTTCTTCCCTTTAGGCGATTTCAAATTACCGGTATTGACCTGGCGTTAATTCAAGGCAGGCGCATACTATAAATCAAATCAACTTTATTTATAAAGCACATTTAAAATGTACCACAGGGGTAGCCAAAGTGCTGTACAATGGGCAGGTTAAAAGATAATACGAGGACCGAGCAAACAACACAACACAAACAGAACATGATAAAAATAAATAAATAAAACATAAAAACAGGTTCACAGCAGGTGTATAATGGGGCGCCATTGCAGGATGGACATCACTCAGTGTTAAAAGCCAAGGAATAAAAGTATGTTTTTAAAGGGGAACATTATCACAATTTCAAAAGGGTTAAAAACAACAAAAGTCAGTTCCCAGTGGCTTGTTTTATTTTTCGAAGTTTTTTTCAAAATTTGACACCTCCCGCAATATCCCTAAAAAAAGCTTTAAAGTTCTGGATTTTCGCTATTTGCGATGCGGACTGTCTATTTCCCTGTGACATCATACAGGGCTGCCAATACAAACAACATGGCGGTTACCACAGCAAGATATAGCGACATTAGCTCGGATTCAGACTCGGATTTCAGCGGCTTAAGCGATTCAACAGATTACGCATGTATTGAAACAGATGGTCGGAGTATGGAGGCAGATAGCAAACAAAATTGAAGAAGAAACTGAAGCTAATGAGCGAATAGCTATTGACGCTATTCGCCCATAGTGTGGGTGTACCTAGTGAAGTGGCCCATAGCATGGCTGCCTTATTAGCATCACCGGTAAAATGTGCGGACCAAACGATCAGGACTTTCGCATCTTGTGACACTGGAGCAACTTAAATCCGCCGATTGGTAAGTGTTTGTTTCGCATTAAATGTGGGTATGTAGTTTCAAATGTACATACAGCTAGCGTAAATAGCATTTTAGCATCGATTAGCGTCGCATGTTAGCATCGATTAGCTGGCAGTCATGCTGCGACCAAATATGTCTGATTAGCACATAAGTCAACAACATCAACAAAACTCACCTTTGTGATTTGGTTGACTTAATGGTTGCAAATGCATCTGCAGGTTATCCATACATCTCTGTGCCATGTCTGTCTTAGCATCGCCGGTAAAATGTGAAGACACTCTGGCACATTCAATGGGGTCTGGCGGCAGATTTCTTGCCAGTGGTGCAACTTGAATCCCTCCCTGTTAGTGTTGTTACACCCTCCGACAACACACCCACCAGGCATGATGTCTCCAAGGTTCCAAAAAATAGTCAAAAAAACGGAAAATAACAGAGCTGAGACCCGGTGTTTTTAATGTGAAAATGAATATGGCGGGTGTGTTACCTCGGTGACGTCACGTTCTGACGTCATCGCTACAAGACCGATAAACAGAAAGGCGTTTAATTCGCCAAAATTCACCCATTTAGATTTCGGAAATCGGTTAAAAAAATACATGGTCTTGTTTCTGCAACATCAAGGTATATATTGACGCTTACATAGGTCTGCTGATAATGTTCCCCTTTAAGAGAGATTTAAAAACAAGAAGAGAGGAGGCTTGTCTAACACTCAGAGGTAGGTCGTTCCAGAGCTTGGGAGCAGCAGCTCTGTCACCTCTAAGCTTCAGCCTTGTGTCAGGGACCGTCAGTAGCAGCTGATCGGCTGATCTTAGGGATCGAGTGGGGCAGTAAGGCTGAAGGAGGTCGGAGAGATATGTTGGCGCGAGGTTGTTTAGACATTTAAAAGCAAATAGAAAGAGTTTAAAATTGATTGGATGACGCACAGGTAGCCGGTGAAGCGACGCTAATATAGAGGTGATGTGCTCACGTCTGCGGGTCTGTGTTAGCAGACCAGCAGCAGAGTTCTGCACGGCCTGGCTAAGGGCATTGCAGTAGTCTAAACCATTCCAGATGAAGTCGTGAATCAATTTCTCGAGGTCATGTCCTGACAGAAGCGGTTTCGCTTTTTTGAACGACGCTGCTGATTTGTTTTTCGAATTTAAAATCCGAGTCGAACTTTACTCCCAGGTTTGTGACACAGTCGCCTAGATACGGGGTCAGAGTGCCGAGGTCAACGTTGGGGGAGGGAGAGCGACTTGGACCGAACAACATAACTTCTGTTTTGTCTTCATTTAGGCTCAGGGAGTTAGCTGAAAGCCAGGCTTTGATGTCGTGCAGGCAGTCAATGAGACGTTGAACTGTGTTATACTATATTCAAGGAAATACGGTAAACCTCTGCAACCATTGCAAGCTTATTAACATTAAAGGAAAGAACACACTAGTCTCTCCTGGTCTTCCACAGTGGTTACAGTGAAGCCAAGTGCTACATCTACTGGTATGGCAAAAAGAACCCTCTGCCCTTGAGAAGGAATGCATTAATGCAACAATTCTAACCATCATGCATTTGCAGCAGCATCTGCAGCAATACAGCGTTGCCTCCCCCCCCCCCCCCCCCCCCCCACCCCCCGCTGTTTACTCTACCTCCCATTCTTCACATCCCCTTTGTTTGCCTGCTTCCACTGTGTGTCCCTCAGGGAGATGAAGATTCCCTTGCAGTTACATTTTACTGCCTTGTTTTCTTGTCGGTCATTTTGTATCGCCGGGTGTTACCAGCCGCTGCTTTGACCGCTCATTGGACCTGACCGAGATACTTGTAGGTCCAAGTGTTGTCACCCAGACCAAGGCCGGACAAGACTGAACGTTATATCTTGTCAAGGGACAATACTGTGAAAATGAAACCTGGCTGTACCAGGCTCGGAGGTCCGTGGGCAAGCAAGAGGTCAAGGGCAGGAACGGGGCGTCAGAGTCCGTGTTCAGGCGAGAGGTCGTGATCCAGGTAGGCAGCAGGAAGACCAGAGGGAATCCAGGGAGACGAGACACTCAGCTCGAATCCAGGGAACGAAGAGGAACTACGGATTGACGACACAGGACAGGACACAATGAGCACAGAGGAGGGGAAAGACATCGAGCGAGTAGACACATGAAAAAGGAGGTAGAGACGTGTGGGCTTACTGAACAATACAGATAGCTACGTTCTGGCACTGGAACACAGGACACGCTGGCTTAGATTGCTGGAGAAGAACGCCCGTGGACGTGTCCAGAAGCGGCCTCAGAAGAATGAGAGGCGGCAGGTGCTTGAGCCGTAACACATGGATTAGTAAGACGAGAGAGAGAGAGGATAGTATCACAACTGTTGGTGTGTCAGCATTGTCACCATCAGAACACAACATGTGAAAGGAAGATCAGATGGATCCATAAATAAATGGTGTCCATACCAAGGGTAGTATCAGTGTATGATCGATACAGGAGGGATCAGCTCAATATGTATATATATTTTTTTACAAATACATGTTTTGTCGGTTTAAAAACTCCGGGAATGTGTCCCTGGGTATAGAACGCCTTTGAGGGCAATTCAAGAATTAAAGGAAATGTGTTGATATTGTTAAATGTTCAATAACATTTACCATAAATACATTGAAAAATGTACAGTTGATACATGGAATCGGATTCTGATCTCACTCGTGGTTGATCAGAATCGGCAGCATAAAACTTTGATGGGAACATCCCTGTCAGGCTTGCCCCTGACAGTTTGTTTGTGTTCTAGTTTTTTTCCTCTGTGTGTGTTGTATTTCCTGTCAGTGCTCTTATTTTGTTGGTTTCCTGTCTTTCTCCCTGAGCGCTGTTTCCCCTCAGCTGCGGCTGATTGGCGCCTGGCCACACCTGGTGTCAATCAGCCCGCTCTTATTTTTACCTGCTTTTGTCCTCCAGTCAGTGCTGGATTATTCTATTGTATTGTCGCTTCTGTATTGTTTTGTCGCTCCTGTCGTGTCGTGTCGTGTCTTTGCAGCGTAGCGGCAAGCTATATTTTGGTAGCCTGTTTGTAGCTTACTGTTTTTTGTTACCTGCTTCCAGTTTGTCTTCATATGACAAGTAACGACTTCTGTTTCCTCCTCGTTATCTTCTAGCTCTCATGCTAGCTCTTTTAGTTTATCTGCCTCGTGAGCGCCTTTTGTTGTACCCCTTTTGTTTGGTTTTGTCTTAGAGTTAAATTCAATTGTTTTCTTAAGCAATGCCTGCCTTCTTCTCTGCATCTTGGGGTTTGTCACTAACTAACTCTAACAACCCCTAGCTCTTTTAGTTTGTTATCCGCCTTGTGAGCGCCTTTTGTTGTACCCCTTTTGTTTGGTTTTGTTTTAGAGTTAAATTCAATTGTTTTCTTACGCAATGCCTGCCTTCTTCTCTGCATTTTGGGGTTCGTCACTAACTAACTCTAACAACCCCTAGCTCTTTTAGTTTGTTATCCGCCTTGTGAGCGCCTTTTGTTGTACCCCTTTTGTTTGGTTTTGTCTTAGAGTTAAATTCAATTGTTTTCTTACGCAATGCCTGCCTCCTTCTCTGCATTTTGGGGTTCGTCACTAACTAACTCTAACAACCCCTAGCTCTTTTAGTTTGTTATCCGCCTTGTGAGCGCCTTTTGTTGTACCCCTTTTGTTTGGTTTTGTCTTAGAGTTAAATTCAATTGTTGTCTTACGCAATGCCTGCCTTCTTCTCTGCATCTTGGGGTTTGTCACCAACTAACTCTAACAACCCCTAGAGAACTCAGGATTTGTGCGCGCTTTGATGGTCGTAACACTAGAAAACACTGATTTGCACAAACGAGTTCATGAAAAAACATCTAGAAGCCGGAATTCTTTGAACCGTTGACCAAATTAAAATTGTAAAGTTTAGCTTCCTGTTGCAAAGCTTGAAGTCATAATGCTAAAAGTGGTTCCGACCTTGCCAGCTTTCAGTCTTACAATCTGATGGATGGATGCTTGTCTAGCTTGTCTTCTAACAGGGTGGAAGTTGGTTTGGAGGAGGAACATGTTAACACGCCTTAGGGCAACAACTGTTGGGTTCATCAGGAAGATGGCACCATCTCACATAAGCGGACATGGCGCCGGAGAGAAGGGAAATTAAAGGTGTGAAGTACAAAGGGCGAATCAGCTGAGCCTGTGCAGACAAAGCAGCTATTGTCTACAAGGGGGGTGTCCAAACTTTTTCCACTGAGGGCCACACACTGAAAAATCAAAGCAAGCTGGGGCCATTTTGATATTTTTTATTTTAAAAACCAATAAAATATATGTATAAAAAAAAAATATATATATATATATATATATATATATATATATACATTTAAGGGTTTTGGTCAAAAAATATTCAAAATGTGTCATTATTCAGTGTTATTATTATTATTATGGGCTTGAATCTCTAGATCAGGGTTAACCAACGTGGTGCCGGGTAACTTACACATCTGTGAAGGCACAATTAATGCTGAAATGTACATACAGGTTTTGGAGCAACATATGTTGCCATCCAAGCGACGTTATCATGGACGCCCCTGCTTATTTCAGCAAGACAATGCCACACCACGTGTTACAACAGTGTGTAAAAGAGTGCGGGTACTAGACTGGCCTGCCTGTAGTCCAGTGCTGTCTCCCATTGGAAATTTTGAAGCCTAAATTACGACAACAGAAACCCCGGACGGTTGAACAACTTAAGCCAGGGGTCACCAACGCGGTGCCCGTGGGCACCAGGTCGCCCGTAAGGAACAGATGAGTCGCCCGCTGACCTGTTCTAAAAATAACTCAAATAGCACCACTTACCAGTGAGCTGCCTCTATTTTTTACATTTTATTTCAGTGTTGCTCACCCTCTCACTCCAGCTCCAACTACCTCTCTCCTCCCGGCTGCTGCTTATACAGAGCGACAGGTGATTAGATAACAAGCCCACCTGGGCCATCTACGCACCCGTCGCTGACTTCCAGGCCGGTCCTGGCACACCCTGTTCCGCTATAATACATAGTTATCCATCCATCTTTCTTCTACAGCTTGTCCCTCTTGGGTTGTGGGGGGTTAGGTAAGTAAGACAGGCTACACCCTGGACAAGTCGCCACCTCATTACAGGGCCAACACAGATAGTCAGACAATATTCGCACTCGCATTCACACACCAGGGATTAGGGTTGCCAATCAGCCTATCCCCAGGTGCATGTCTTTTGAGTTAGGAGGAAGAATTACAAGGAACTGAAGTGGATTTCTGGTTGGATCAAAAGAGACGCCGGAGACATTTTACTGAACCAAAAGTTGCTTTATTAAAAGCATAGGCACGGATCTACATTTCTGCCAGTGGGTGTTCGGTGTTTGTGTATTAAAAAAAGTAATAGACGTTCAGGGAAGTTAATATCCCATATGATGTGTGGCTTTATTATTTTGTAAAACGGACCAAACTCGCCACGAAATTAAATACAACAAGACAGACTTTTCAAAAATTATTTTAAAGATTGAAAGTTGCCATCCATACAAGACTGGTGTTTTGGCTTCACCAGTTAAGGAGTCCTTCATTTTTTTTTTTGACCTAGGTTCCTCCGGGTACTGCAGTCCTGCTTAATGACACTCGCTTGTAATCATAGGCGCCGATCTTGTGGGTTTTCGGACCCCAAAGCAATGCCGAGCACCCCCGGGATCGGCGCCTATGATTACAAGCGGGTGTCATCAAACAGGTCTGCAGTACCTGGAGGAACCTAGGTCAAAAAAAAATGAAGCACTCCTGAACTGGAGAAGCCAAACCAGCAGTCTTGTATTCCTTCTTTCTCTGTCTGGGTGTGTGCTTAAGTCAGGACAGCTCAACCTGACCATGTAAGTTTGTGTGTAGTGACTGCAAAACAACAGATGTATAACATAACTTGTAGGCTTGACGTTTACGGTAAACATGGAATCTCTCCGCCAGGATAGAGCTATAACTTTTGCATTCCTAAGCCTGGTGTTATTGCTCCTTCTTGTCCATCCATTCATATTCTACCGCTTGTCCATTTCGAGGTCGCGGGGGTTGCTGGAGCCTAGCTCAGCAGCCTTTGGGCGGAAGGCGGCGTACACTCTGGACAAGTCGCCACCTCATCACAGGGCCAGCACAGATAGACAGACAACATTCACACATTCACACACTAGGGACCATTTAGTGTTGCCAATCAACCTATCTCCAGGTGCATGTCTTTGGAGGTGAGAGGGGCCTATCCCCAGGTGCATGTTTTTGGAGGTGGGAGGAGCCTATCCCCAGGTGCATGTTTTTGAAGGTGGGAGGGGCCTATCCCCAGGTGCATGTTTTTGGAGGTGGGAGGAGCCTATCCCCAGGTGCATGTTTTTGGAGGTGGGAGGAGCCTATCTCCAGGTGCATGTTTTTGGAGGTGGGAGGAGCCTATCCCCAAGTGCATGTTTTTGGAGGCGGTAGGAAGCTGGAGTACCCGGAGGGAACCCACGAGAGCTAATTCCAGTCCACATACGAATGTCCAACTAAGGAAACTTATTTTATCATCTTCTCAAACTGAAATAGCACTGTTTACTTAAACTTGGTGGTTTGCGTTCTCCAAGATTAATATAAACATTCACCACATGAGTTAATTATTTAATTATTTTGAGTAATTCATTCCGTCTTTCCTCTGGTGAGGGCGGTCACATTTTTTCCCGCTCCCTTTTCTCCCAGATTGCTCCCTTTGTTTTTGTCTTGTCTGACCTTTTTTGAAGCCTCTTTCTTTGCGCTGTCCTCAAATCCAAACATCAGCTGGACTCTCGACGCAATTGACAAAATATTTTCGATGAGGAAAAGAGGTTCGGGGGAGCCTGGCTGAGGGGAACGTGAGAAATTTCTGGGACAAATGGAGAATCATGTGCCTCTCAGTCCTTTGCTCTGTTGTATCGTCAAATTTGTTAGACGATGGCAGCCACTCAAGGAGCCCAAAGGCTGTTCGTCGCAATGGATGGTTTGGGCAGGGCTGTGGAAACACAGACTGTGGCGATTTCTGAAATGAATCTCAAGATGGATTACATCATGGCGAAGCTTGCTGAAAAGGAGAATTGAATTGAATTTGAGAGCACCCAGCATGGACGAATAGAACAGACAAGTCATTGTTTTTTGTCTGCTCGCGGAAAACAAACATCCTAATCTACGATTTGACTCCCTCGAACGGCCTTGACGCTGTGGAAACAGGACCAGGCTGTTTTGAAAACACCTCTGAGGAAAGCTCAATGATAGACGCTTTAGACCTCCCTTCCTCCTCAACGACACCTGGAGTCGAACTTTTGCAGATCGGCCTCATTACATCATCACACCCAAGACAATTAGGCATACACGCACCCCTCCCCCCCCCCCCCCCATGCCTTCATCCCCGCTTTTTCCCCTAGGGGTGATGGTCGGATGGCAGCGCTTCAAAGCAGCAGTCGCCTTCCAGGGCCCCAACTCCCCGCCCCTCTGTTGAGTTTGTCGTGATTAAATGTAACGTGTTTATGTGTGCATTGAGAGTTTTTTCCCATTTCAGACTATGCCCTCCTTTTACTCATCTTCTTCCCCAGCATTTTATCTTTTTCCCACCTTTTACGGGGCCCCTCGTGGCGACCCATCAGCGTTCCTGTTCTGTAACCCCGTACACTGTTTGTTTGTCTAATCTTGAACGGGTTTGTGCTGTAAACAGATATTTCGTTCTACTTGTTGCAATGACAATAAATACCTATTTACCTACCTACATTAATTCACTTCAGTACAATTATCATTTATATAAACATTTTTTTTTACAGTTTTTATTAAATCATTGCACCACCCTATGGGGTTCAATCAGTAATTATTGTCTTGTATTTACCGATGAAGGTCAACACTTCAGAGAAGGATCCTGAAAAATGTAGTCCTAACTGTCAGACTTGGCCCTGACAGTTTGTTTGTGTTTTAGTTGTTCCTGTGTGTGTGTGTGTGTGTGTGTGTGTGTGTGTGTGTGTGTGTGTGTGTGTGTGTGTGTGTGTGTGTGTGTGTGTGTGTGTGTGTGTGTGTGTGTGTGTGTGTGTGTGTGTGTGTGTGTGTGTGTGTGTGTGTGTGTAGTATTTCCTGTCCTTAGTTCCTGTCAGCGCTCTTATTTTGTCTGTTTCCTGTTTTTTTTTCCCTGTGCGCTGTTTTCCCCTTAGCTGCGGCTGACTGGCACCAGGCCACACCTGGTGTCAATCAGCCCAATTCTATTTGAGTCTGTTTTTGTCCTCCAGTAAGTTGCTGGATTATTGTCGTTGCTACCTGTCCTGTCATGTATTGTCGCTCTTGTCGTGTCGTGTTTTTGCAGCGTAGCGGTAAGCTATATTCGTTTGTAGCTTACTGTTTTCTGTTCCCTGCTTCCAGTTTGGTTTCATATTACAAGTGCGACTTCTGTTTTCCTGCTCGCTACCCGCTACCTTCCATGCTAGGCTCTTTTGTTTTTTGCTAGCTTCCATGCTAAGTTCCTTTTTGTTTTCTAGCTCCCATGCTAGCTCCCTTAGTTTGTTATCCGCCTCGTGCGCGCTTTGTGTTAATACCCTTTTGTTTGTTCTTGTACTATTATTTTAATAAAATCATGTTGTCCTATTCAATGCCTGCCTCCATCTCCGCATGAGATGAGCTGAAATAAACAATTTTGGGTAATATCTGTAACTAAAAAACAAGAAAATGATATATTTGATGTAATAATGCAGTTGTGCATTCAGTGAGTACAGCAGTAAAAGCGGTCTCTTGGTTTGTCTTTCAGAAAGCTGACTTGGCAGTGGCTGGCCTCACCATCACAGCGGAACGCGAGAAGGTCATCGACTTTTCCAAACCTTTCATGACCCTCGGCATCAGCATCATGTACCGCGTCCACCTGGTGAGTTACATTCCACGCTCCCCGGGCGATCGAAGTACATTACTGTAGTTAATGCCGACAGATGCTAAAGAAGAAAGAGGTGATCAGTTAGTCTCAGTAGTTCCAACGACTCTTGGACCGTAGTTTGTTTTTTTCACCTATCAGACCAACATTGCCACCAATAAGCTTAGTTTGTCATTGTTGTGTTACGGTAATAAAACCTGTGTGTGCAATAGCTGTGTCGGCTACTAAAATGTGACATCCAACCAGTGACACTGTGTGGAAAAGTGACATTTCTCACTTTTTCACTGCATTGTACATACCGGATTTTCCGGACCATAGGGCACACCTATGGTCCGGAAACACCTATGGCGCTCTGCTGATGAGCGGGTCTAGACAGGTCATACTTGCCAACCTTGAGACCTCCGATTTCGGGAGGTGGGGGCTGGGGTGTGGGGGAGCGTGGTCAAGGGTGGGTAAGGGGGGGGGGGGGCGTGGTTTGGGGCGTGGTTAAGAGTCAAGTATTTCATTATATACATAAGAAATACTTGACTTTCATTGAATTCTAGCTATATGAATTTCGGGAGTCTCCCGGAAAATCTGGGAGGGTTGGCAAGTATGAGTCAGGTCTATTTTCATACAAAAGGCGCACCGGATTATAGGGTGCATTAAAGGAGTATTATTTTTGTTTTATTTTTTCTAAATGTAAAAGACTTCCTTGTGGTCTACATCACATGTAATGGTGGTTCTTTGGTCAAAATGTTGCATGGATGATGTTTTACACATCTTCAGGCCACTTTCTGACTGTCTCTTCAGTTTCTTCCGTTTTATGGGCGGTCTTATTCACGTGGCTCACCTACGGTAGCGTCTTTTCTCCGTCATCTTTGTCGAAGCGGTGTAGCGTGCAAGGACGGGAGTTGAAGAAGTGTCAAAAGATGGCGCTAACTGTTTTAATGACATTCAGACTGTCATGTCTTGTGATCATATTTTGTTTAGTTATGTTCTGTTTTGCTTAAGACTCCATTGTTTCCTGTTTTTGCACTTCCTTGTTTGTTTTGTTACCATAGCAACTCATTCGTTTTCACCTGTCCTTATGTCTCGCACCTGTTGTCACTGCTATTTAAGCGGTCTGTGTCTGTTCTTCGTCCTGGCAACGTCACCTCCTTCACACGTCTACCACCTGCTATGCACCTTGCAATGATCCATGTCCCGTTCACAGTTTCATGTCAAGTAGGTTTTTGTTTATAGTTCATAGTTAATTGCCTTTGTGCTAGTCTTTTGTTTCTCAACAGTCAAGTTTGTTCTCCGCCATTGTGCGCGCCTTTTGTTTGTTCCCGTTTTTTTAGTTATAGTGTTTATAAAAAAATATGTACTTACATTCATGTCTAGCCCGTGCCAACTTTCCTTTACCTCAGGTAAACAATCCACGGCCAAGTCCTAGTCGTGACACAGACTTTAATTTGATCAATAACAGAGCAGCACCTCCTCATCCGTGGCTCACTAGTGCAACAACAACGCTAAAAATGTGTCCCGTGAAAAACCGTCCGACCGGAACTCTTTAAAAACTAAAGTTCCTTGGGTGAATTATGTAAACTCACTACACCGGTAGTTTTTAGCGCTTCCATAGCGAGATATAAGTTAGAACTTTACGCTACCTTATATTAGAAATTACATCGCATGGACAAAGATAAGACCTTCTGGAGGAAAGTTCTGTGGTCAGATGAAACAAAAATGGAGCTGTTTGGCCACAATACCCAGCTATATGTTTGGAGGAGAAAAGGTGAGGCCGTTGATCCCAGGAAAACCACACCTACCGTCAAACATGGTGGTGGTAGTATTATGCTCTGGGCCTGTTTTGCTGCCAATGGAACTGCTGCTTTACAGAGAGTAAATAGAGGATTACCTCCAAGTTCTTCAGGACAACCTAAAATCATCAGCCCGGAGTTCGGGTCTTGGGCGCAGTTGGGTGTTCCAACAGGACAATGACCCCAAACACACATCAAAAGTGGCCAATGAATGGCTAAATCAGGCTAGAGTTAAGGTTTTAGAATGGCCTTCCCAAAGTCTTGACTAAAAGAAACCAGTCCATGTCAGAAAACCAACAAATTCAGCTGAATTGCAGCAATTTTGTCAAGAGGAGTGGTCAAAAATTCCAGCCAGAAGCTTGTGGATGGCTACCAAAAGCGCCTTATTGCAGTGAAACTTGCCAAGGGACATGTAAGCAGATATTAATATTGCTGTACGTATACTTTTGACCCAGTAGATTTGCTCACATTTTTAGTAGAGCCATAATAAATTCATAAAAGAACCAAACTTCATGAATGTTTTTTTGTGACCAACAAGTATGTGCTCCAATCACTCTATCACACAAAAATAAGAGTTGTAGAAATTATTAGAAACTCAGGACAGCCATGACATTATGATTTTTACAAGTGTATGCAATAAGTATCTCTTATGTGTGACTACCATCTACTGGTCACACTTATAATTTCACCATGTACATAATACAATTGATTTGAGGTCGGTAAGCACAACCAGAATTACCATATGCGCCTGCCTAGAATTACTGCCGGGTCAAACTCGTTTCGCAAAATAATTAGCGCATGCTAAGCATTACCGCCGGCTCAGGATTAACGCCGGGTCAAACTCGTTTTGCAAAATATTATTTTTATTAGCACATGTCTAGAATTTCCACCGGGTCAAACTCGTCACGTCACGAGTGACACTTCACCTGTCATCATTTTCAAAATGGAGGAGGCTGATTTCAATCATTTGAAATCGCATAAAAGAAGAAGATTAAGAGCTATTCAGTAGGATTTAAGGTCCAAGCTATTGAATATGCTAAAAAGAACAGTAAGCAGCTATGTTTTATTAATATACCGTAGCTGCGTGTGTCAAATATGAGTCATTAAATGACTCCCGCCTCCTGGTGGTAGAGGACGCTAGTGATCCTTCTTGCGACTACTCGGCTGCAGAAGAAGTGACAACAAGCAGCAAGAGTGAGCAGCGTTATTTTTTCCTCTCACTTGCACTTTTAACATGGAGGATTACATATCTAAAATAAAACAGTTCTCTAAACTGGACTTTCAATGGAAGCAGGAGGTAATAAAGGAAGATCTCCATCGAGACAGAGAGACTTTTAAAACTGAAGAAAAATAAGGAAGACTTCTATAAAGAAGTTATCAATGCTTTTGATCAGAAGGAGCTGCGCATGGACTTCATTTATAAGTAAAGGTAAGACCATAATAACACTTTTTCTATTGAATGTGCTTTTCATGATGGTATCCTTACATCACACTCAAATTTATAAGCGCAGGCCTAAATTCACCGCATGCCTTTGGTAAATGCCGGAGTGAGAAGAAGTTTTAAATTAATTAGCGCCCCGGCGCCAATTCAAGGAAATACGGTTTTTGGATTTTAGGCGCACCGGGTTATCAGGCACACTGACCTTTTTTGAGAAAATTAAAGGATTTTAAATGCGCCTTATAGTCCGAAAAAATATGGTAACTTTATTCATCTTGGGAAAACGAGGCTACTTTCTTGCCTCTTACTCCTTACCCTCTGTCCACTATCTGAAGAGCACACCCTCTGCATCAAAACAAATGCGGCAGGAAGTGAGCCAATGTTTGTGAAACCAGATCTCCTTTACTCAGTGTCGCTCTTCTCTAACACTTAAGGCTACTTAAAGGCTTACTGAAATTAGATTTTCTTATTCAGACGGGGCTAGCAGGTCCATTCTATGTGTCATACGTCATCATTTCGCCATATTGCCATATTTTTGCTGAAAGGATTTAGTAGAGAACATCCACCATAAAGTTGGCCACTTTTGGTCGCTAATAAAAAAGCCTTGCCTGTACCGGAAGTAGCAGACGATGTGCGCGTGACGTCACGGGTTGTGGAGCTCCTCACATCTGAACATTGTTTATAATCATGGCCACCAGCAGCGAGAGCGATTCGGACCGAGATAGCGACGATTTCCCCATTAATTTGAACGAGGATGAAAGATTTGTTGATGAGGAAAGTTAGAGTGAAGGACTAGAAAAAAAAAGATTATACAGTGGGAGCGATTCAGATGTTATTAGACACATTTACTAGGATAATTCTGGATAGTCCCCTATCTCACTATTGTGTTACTTGTGTTTTAGTGAGATTATATGGTCGTACCTGTACAACCTGAAGGTCGGCCCCGCACCTTTCTTTAGCACCAGTCGACGGGTGGTGACGATGGCCATCTCTGCCCTTCGCAAGGGACCCTCTTCGAAACACGATCTTTCGAAATGATCGCTGCATAATACACTGTACTTTGTGTGTGTGGTCCAATCCAACCGTGTTCGCCTGACCGCTCTGTTCCATAGTAAAGCTTGACAGTCATCTTTCGGGAATGTAAACAATGAAACACCGGCTGTGTTTGTGTTGCTAAAGGCGGCCGCAATACACCGCTTCCCACCTACAGCTTTCTTCTTTGACGTCTCCATTATTCATTGAACAAATTGCAAAAAAAATCAGCAACACAGATGTTCAGAATACTGTCGAATTATGCGATCAAAACAGACGATTTATTGTTGGGAACGATGCTGGAACAAAATGTCCTCTACTATGCGTGACGTCACGCACACGCGTCATCATACCGCAATGTTTTAGCAGGATTTTTCGCCGCAAAATTTAAAATTGCAATTTAGTAAACTAAAGCGGCCGTATTGTCATGTGTTGCAATGTTAATATTTCATCATTGATATATAAACTCTCAGACTGCGTGGTCGCTAGTAGTGAGTTTCAGTAGGCCTTTAGGAGTCCTGAGCACAGCGCCGGTTGCAACTTTTTTTTTTTCATCATCTCCCAGGAATATTCATCCCCCATTCCCTTTTGCTGTCTTGTGTCCCGATATCACAAACCTCCCTGTGCTCGGCACAAGGTGAAATAGGCGTAGCAGTCACCTGCTCCCCAACAGTTGGGGAGAACCAATGGATAGACTCGGTAAGGTCCTGGCATGAGGCAACTGCGAGCCACAAAACGAGCAAAGTGTGCCGCAGGGCTCACGCACCGCCGCTGGCTTGAATCGGCAAGTGGTTGTTAGATGGACAAGGCGGTTACCGTCAAGAGATCTGCCGGCGAGTGTTAGTTGGAAAGCAGAAAGAGAGTGGCTTTTCTTTCTTGGCTTTAAAATGTTATTTTACAAACCCCGTTTCCATATGAGCTGGGAAATTGTGTTAGATGTAAATATAAACGGAATACAATGATTTGTAAACAATTTTCAACCCATATTCAGTTGAATATGCTACAAAGACAACATATTTGATGTTCAAACTAGGCGCCAGCGACCCCAAAAGGGAATAAGCGGTAGGAAATGGATGGATGGAACTCATAAACTTTATTTTTGTTTTGCAAATAATAATTAACTTAGAATTTCATGGCTGCAAAACGTGCCAAAGTAGTTGGGAAAGGGCATGTTCACCACTGTGTTACATCACCTTTTCTTTTAACAACACTCAATAAACGTTTGGGAACTGAGGAAACTAATTGTTGAAGCTTTGAAAGTGGAATTCTTTCCCATTCTTGTTTTATTTAGAGCTTCAGTCCTTCAACAGTCCGGGGTCTCCGCTGTCGTATTTTACTCTTCATAATGTGCCACACATTTTAGATGGGAGACAGGTCTGGATTGCAGCCAGGAAAGTACCCGCACTCTTTTACTACGAAGCCACGCTGTTGTAACACTTGTCTTGCTGAAATAAGCAGGGGCGTCCATGATAATATTGCTTGGATGACAACATATGTTGCTCTAAAACCTGTATGTACCTTTCAGCATTAATGGGGCCTTCACAGATGTGTAAGTTACCCATGCCTTGGGCACTGATACACCCCCATACCATCACACATGCTGGCTTTGGAACTTTGCGCCTATAACAATCTGAATGGTTATTTTTCCTCTTTGTTCTGGAGGACACCACGTCCTCTGTTTCCAAATTAAGTTTGAAATGTGGACTCGTCAGACCACAGAACACTTTTCCACTTTGCATCAATCCATCTCAGATGAGCTGGGGCCCTGGGTGTTGTTGATAAATGGGTTTGGCTTTGCATAGTAGAGTTTTAACTTGCATTTACAGATGTAGCGACCAACTGTAGTTACTGACAGTGGTTTTATTAAGTGTTCCTGAGCCCATGTGGTGATATCCTTTAGAGATTGATGTCGGTTTTTGATACAGTGCCGTCTGAGGAATAGAAGTTCACGGTCACTCAATGTTGGTTTCCGGCCATGCTGCTTACATGGAGTGATTTCTCCAGATTTTCTGAACCTTTTGATGATATTATGGAGCGCAGATGTTGAAATCCCTAAATGTCTTGCAATTGCACTTTGAGAAACATTGTTCTTAAACTGTTTGAGAAAACCCAAAACCAGTGAAGTTAGCAAGTTGTGTAAATGATAATAAAAAATAAAATACAATGATTAACAAATCGTTTCAACTTCTATTCAATTGAATAGACTACAAAGACAAGATATTTAATGTATCTTTTTATTATTTTTTTAGAATAAAAAAAAAAATTGGCCTTGGGGGATTTTTACAAATGTGTTTCATGGCCTTTCCTTTTAACAACACTCAGTAAAGGTTTGGGAACTGAGGAGACCAATTTTTCGAGCTTTTCAGGGGGAATTTTTTCCCATTCTTGCTTGATGTACAGCTTAAGTTGTTCAACAGTCCGGGGTCTCTTTTGTGGTATTTTAGGCTTCATAATGCTTCACATATTTTCATTGGGAGACAGGTCTGGACTACAGGCAGGCCAGTCTAGTACCCACACTTTTACTATGAAGCGTTTCGGGTTGGCTGCTGCGAAAACAAACCCCGTCCACTCCGCTTTGTTCCCCGTTTGAGCTGCTGTGACGTAGATTTCCGTAATAACTCATAAGAGCAGATTTCAACCATTGAAATACTTTCTATAGTTCAATGGCCCCTGGACCATACTTTGCCCAGGTCTGGTTTATCGTCTTCCATATTGACTTGTTCGGTGTTGCAACCTGATCACTACCAGATTCACGACTCACGTGGCTTAGCATTGTCTTGCTGAAATAAGCAGGGGCGTCCATGATAACGTTGCTTGGATGACAACATATGTTGCTCCAAAACCTGTATGGCATTATTTGTGCCTTCACAGATGTGTAAGTTACCCATGCCTTGGGCACTAATACACCCCCATACCATCACACATGCTGGCTTTTACACTTTGCGTGGATAACAGTCTGGATGGTTCACTTCCCCTTTGGTCAGGATGACACCACGTCCTCTGTTTCCAAATTAAATTTGAAATGTGGACTCGTCAGACCACAGAACACTTTTCCACTTTGCATCAGTCCATCTCAGATGAGCTCGGGCCCAGAGAAGCCGGCCGCGTTCCAGGGTGTTGTTGATTCACGACTCGGGAATTGTGAGTCCTTTTGAAATGCAGGTGTTTAATTTTGTGAAAATGTGTAATCTAATCCATTATGATCATGAATTAATCTGCATTAACTCGTTAATTTTGACAGCCCTAAGATAAAAAAAACAATACAGTAATACTAATTAGAGATGTCCGATAATATCGGTTTGCTGATATCATCGGCCGATTAATGCTTTAAAATGTAATATCAGAAATTTTTCGGCTTTGGTTTCAAAAAGTAAAATGTATGACTATTTAAGAACTCTGCTGTACAGAGTGGTACACGGACGTAGGGAGAAGTACAGAGCGCCAATAAACCTTAAAGGCTCAGCCTTTGCGTGCCGGCCCAGTCACATAAAATGTACGGCTTTTCACACACACAAGTGAATGCAAAGCATACTTGGTCAACAGCCATCCAGGTCACACTGAGGGTGGCCAAATAAACAATTTTAAGACTGTTACAAATATGCGCCACACTGTGAACCCACACCAAGCAAGAAAATGTGTAATGTAATCCATTATGATCATGGATTAACCTGCATTAACTCGTCCTATTTGACAGCTGCAATATTAAAAAAATAATATTGATTATAAATTTACGGCAAACATCGCCAATACCGTCAACAAAGACTTCGTGAAGGCTTTATTCTGTCGACCATTGTCAGTTTGACCTCAGATGTTCCACGTGCTGTGGGCATGTTGGTCATTCACCAGGTAAAACTAATCTCCAAAAAGCATCCTAGTTGTGTGTTTATCAGCACAGAGCAGCAGCAGGCAGTTTATGTGCGTGTCAGAGCTGCTGGCCTCTATCGGCCTTCACAGTTCTGAACACTGACACAACGTAACCTTGAGCGACTGTCAGCCTTCTTCTTAAACAACACTTCCATCACCTTTGTCGGGTGTGTGTGTTTATGTGTGTGCCTAACAAAGTGCGGATAGATATTTTGGGTTGGAATACAACAATAAAGGGATCGAATCCCATTGATGGTGCAGGTATACGCAACGTTGTGCCTCCTGTGTCCGTTTCAATGCAGCACAGATCCATGCACCTTTATCTGCAGAAGAAGGGATGGAGAGATGCGAGCGCAGACAAAAAGAGGAGTTAAAAATGTCACTGGGTAGCACCCTTCAGTGAGTCAGTAGTCATAGAGGCGCTCTCCCGGGGGGGCAAACAATGTGACGTTGCATACGAAGAGGCAGGATGACATCCTTGACTTGGATAACCTCACCAGCAGACACAACAATGGCATGTGGACAGTTCACTTCCACAGGAGCCGGAATGGAAGAAAGAACGCTTGTAAAAAGCTCCTCCAATAAGGAAAATTTAAGACATATTTAGCTGTAAAAATTTGCTGTACAGTATGTGAGTTTGGGTCCCATTTTTTCAGGAACACTAGTACCAAAAGTTACAATGTCCAATAGAGTTCTCAAACCTTAGGACAATCCATTTAAAAAAAAATGGAATGGAATTTTACAGTTTTTTGCTGAATGGGACACACAAAATGTACGTTAAAGTAAAGAAAGTGGGATTTACAATATTAACTATAAACAATAAAACACTGAATATAAAAATCATATGCACATCGCTCCTCGATGGACATCTTTTACAATCAAGCAAAACACAACAATATGAACGCAAATCAATCAATCAATCAATGTTTATTTATATAGCCCCAAATCACAATTGTCTCAAAGGACTGCACAAATCATTACGACTACGACATCCTAGGAAGAACCCACAAAAGGGCAAGGAAAACTCACACCCAGTGGGCAGGGAGAATTCACATCCAGTGGGACGCCAGTAACAATGCTGACTATGAGAAACCTTGGAGAGGACCTCAGATGTAGGCAACCCCCCCCCCCCTAGGGGACTGAAAGCAATGGATGTCGAGCAGGTCTAACATGATACTGTGAAAGTTCAATCCATAGTGGCTCCAACGCACCTCCATACCATCACACATGCTGGCTTTTCAACTTCGCGTCGATAACAGTCTGGATGGTTCGCTTCCCCTTTGGTCCGGATGACACAATGTCGAATATTTCCAAAAACAATTTGAAAAGTGGACTCGTCAGACCACAGTACACTTTTTTACTTTGCATCAGTCCATCTTAGATGATCTCGGCCCAGAGAAGCCGGCAGCGTTTCTGGATGTTGTTGATAAATGGCTTTCGCTTTCCATAGTAGAGCTTTAATTTGCACTTACAGATGTAGCGACAAACTGTATTTAGTGACAGTGGTTTTCTGAAGTGTTCCTGAGCCCATGTGGTGATATCCTTTAGAGATTGATGTTGTTGTTTTTATACAAGGCCGTTTGAGGGGTTGAAGGTCACGGTCATTCAATGTTGGTTTCCGGCCATGCCGCTTACGTGGAGTGATTTCTCCAGATTCTCTGAACCTTTTGATGATATTATGGAGCGTAGATGTTGAAATCCCTAAATTTCTTGCAATTGCACTTTGAGAAAGGTTGTTCTTAAACTGTTTGACTATTTGCTCACGCATTTGTGGACAAAGGGGTGTACCTCGCCCCATCCTTTCTTGTGAAAGACTGAGCATTTTTTGGGAAGCTGCTTTTATAGCCAATCATGGCACCCACCTGTTCCCAATTAGCCTGCACACCTGTGGGATGTTCCAAATATTTGTTTGATGAGCATTCCTCAACTTTATCAGTATTTATTACCACCTTTCCCAACTTCTTTGTCATGTGTTGCTGGCATCAAATTCTAAAGTTAATTATTATTTGCAACAACAAAAAACGTTTATGAGTTTGAACATCAAATATGTTGTCTTTGTAGCATATTCAACTGAATATGGCTTGAAAAGGATTTGCAAATCATTGTATTCTGTTTATATTTACATCTAACACAATTTCCCAACTCATATGGAAACGGGGTTTGTACACGGTTACTCTGCCTAGCTCTCGACATCACAGACTATGCAAAACTGAACTGGCTGCAAAGTAAACAAAAACAGATTTCTGGACGATAGCAAAGACTTACAGCGTGGAGAGCAGACGGCGTCCACAAAGTACACCCCGTACATGACGTGACAATCAACCTTGTCTCCACAAAGAAGGAAAGTGTCCACACAACAACGGCACATTATTTACAGATTCTAATTACTTGTGTGCAAAAAATATGTCAAACCCAATTAGGCGAAATTACATAATTTCCCACGACACACCAGACTGGATTTCACAGAGGTTGAAAAACACTGATTTAGTCGATGCAAAAATAGGATACCCTGGCATGTTGTTACTTTGAAAATGTGACTGTGATGTTAGCACTGCAGCCAGCGGCATCGGAGTGGGGGGTTGGGGGGTGGGGGGGCGGGGGGGCTGTACCGATGCCTCCAAGCACAGGAAAGTTTCTAAAGAGTCAAAGTTTTTTTCTCTTCTGATATTTAAATCATGTTAAAAAAGATGTCATAAATGTTAATATGAATTTAATATAGCTGTTAAAATTCAATAATTAGGGTGCTCGGATCTGATTAAAAATGTCTAAAGACTACCTCTAAAAAATTTAAATAAAAAATAGAAAATGGTTCGTGGAGAGATCCATCCATTCGTTTCCTACCGCTTGTCCCTCTCGGTGTTGCAAGGGGGCTGGAGCCTATCCCGGCTGCATTCGGGCGGCAAGTCGTCGCCTCATTGCAGGGCGTTGGAAGAAATATAAACATATAATAAATCTGTGTGTGGGGAAAGTTACGCAGCAGTTTCACTTTTGCGTTGTTTTGCCTGTAACTGTGGTGAGTTCAAAGACCCCCGATTAAAGTTAGGAACAAAAATGTCATTGTCAATGTTTATTTATATATCCCTAAATCACAAGTGTCTCAAATGGCTGGACAGGCCACAACGACATCTTCGGTTCAGATCCCACATAAGGGCAAGGAAAAACTCACAAGCCAGTGGGATGTCAATGAGAATGACTATGAGAAACCTTGGAGAGGACCACAGATGTGTGTGAACCCCCCAGGGGAGACCGGATGCAATGGGCGTCGAGTGGGTCTAGTATAACATTGTGAAAGTCCAGTCCATAGCAGATCTAAAATAATAGTGTGAGAGTCCAGTCCATAGTGGATCTAACATAATAGTGTGAGAGTCCAGTCCATAGTGGATCTAACATAATAGTGTGAGAGTCCAGTCCATAGTGGATCTAACGTAATATTGAGTGTCCAGTCCATAGTGGAGCTAACATAATAGTGCGAGTCCAGTCCAATGTCGAGCTAACATAATAGTGAGAGTCCAGTCCATAGTGGATCTAACATAATAGTGAGAGTCCAGTCCATAGTGGATCTAACATAATAGTGAGAGTCCAGTCCATAGTGGATCTAACATAATAGTGTGAGAGTCCAGTCCATAGTGGATCTAACATAATAGTGAGAGTCCAGTCCATAGTGGATCTAACATAATAGTGAGAGTCCAGTCCAATGTCGAGCTAACATAATAGTGAGAGTCCAGTCCATAGTGGATCTAACATAATAGTGAGAGTCCAGTCCATAGTGGATCTAACATAATAGTGTGAGAGTCCAGTCCATAGTGGATCTAACATAATAGTGAGAGTCCAGTCCATAGTGGATCTAACATAATAGTGTGAGTCCAAAATTGCACTTTGTGACTTCAATAATAAATATGGTAGTCTCATGTTGGCATTTTTTTTCCATAAGTTGAGTTGATTTATTTTGGAAAACTTTGTTCCATTGTTTATTGCATCACAACAAAATTATGCATAATAATGTGTTAATTCCACTACTGTATATATCGGTATCGGTTAATATTGGAATCGGTAAATAAGAACTGGAATCCACAAAATCCAACAGGGTTCATCAGACCCACAAACGCTGGCTGAGTAACAACAATATGAACGTTGCACGGAAAATTTCTCTGCCAGTTTCTGCATCCCGAGGGGATTCTTCTTTTGTGTTTCTGCATCTGAGGTTCATTTCCCACACAAGGTCGCAACATTGTTTGTCAACATTGTCTGCTCTCATTTTCTCGCACATTTGACCCTCTGATGTTCTGTGTACCTACACACACGAGGAGGACAGAGTGTGTGTGTGTGTGTGTGTGTGTGTGTGTGTGTGTGTGTGTGTGTGTGTGTGTGTGTGTGTGTGTGTGTGTGTGTGTGTGTGTGTGTGTGTGTGTGTGTGTGTGTGTGTGTGTGTGTGTGTGTGTGTGTGTGTGTGTAATAGAAACGTGGGGGGGTGTATGGTGTGTGGTCATTAAATAATATGTTCTTTACAGAAAATGAGCCAAAGTCAGTGAGTCTGTTTGAAAAATTGATTAATTGTACCATTTTTCTTTTAATACAAAAATTAAAATGGGTCCCACAGACCCGAACACCACCCAAGGGATATAATTATTCTAAGAGTATATAAAATGTTAATGGAGGGGTTTGAAGTTGTTTTAGAAGGCTTTGAAGGCTAAAATGGTGACTACCATTAGCCTCATATTCCAAGCGTTTATTTTTTTTTTTAATGGTCTTTTAAATAGGACTAGTCATACAAAAAACACTATAAACATTAAAGCTGCAAGCAGCGATGGACGGGACCGACTTTTGCTGGTGTTTCCTGCCTTTACCCATTCAACATATCTTTACCTGCACATTACCTACCTTCCCTGCATCCTGAAGTCACACTGATGCTTCTTTCTTTCACACATACACACTGGTGCTTCCTGCCATCACCCAGACAACATATCTTTACCTGCACATTACCTACCTTCTCTGTATCCTGGAGTCAAACTGGTGCCACCTTCTTTCACCCAGTCAACATAACTTTACCTGCACAGTACCTACCTTCTCTGCATTGTGTGGTCACGCTGGTGCTTCCTGCTTTTAAGCGGCCATCTTGAGATGGCAGCAGCGCAGCATTTCTTTGAAGGTTCGTGAAATCAAAACCGGACAAGTTAGAAAAACTCTTTGAGCGATTTTTAATCAGAAGGGTTCAATCTCTTTCCTGTGCGAGTTTGAAGCCGACACAACAAACGCGCTCAGAGGAGATAATGTTTGAAAAAAAGGTGACGGTTTTTACAAAACGTTTGTTTTGAAGGTGTGATTGCCAACTTCCTGTTGATTTTTGATGAAGGATGTCAATGAATGAAATGTAGGTCTAAGTGAGACCTACATAGAGGGTTTTTTTCATGTCTCTATGACACTTCTACCGGTAGTTACAAGCAGTTTTGTCTGTGTTTTCTTCCCAAGAGCAGTTGTGTCAGTGTTTTCTTCCTAGGGAGCGCTAGAGCGCAATTTTGAGTTTTTTTTTTTTTTTATTAGATCGCAATTTTCACCAGTCCTGATGTGTGTCCAGTTCGGTGATTTTTGTAGCATTTTGAGGGGGTCAAATTACAGCTCAAAGAGGCAAAAATTTAGTTTTTTTTAGAAAACTTTTGTTTTGAAGGTGTGATTGCCAACTTCCTGTTGATTTTTGATGAAGGATGTCAATGAATGAAACGTAGGTCGAAGTGAGACCTACATAGAGGTTTCATGTCTCTATGACACTTCTACCAGGAGTTACAAGCAGTTTTGTCTGTGTTTTCTTCCCAAGAGCAGTTTTGTCAGTGTTTTATTCCTAGGGGGTGCTAGAGCGCAATTTTGAGTTTTCGGTTTGTTTTTATTGGATCGCCATTTTCACCAGTCCTGATGTGTGTCCAGTTCGGTGAGTTTTGAAGCATTTTGAGGGGGTCAAATTACAGCTCAAAGAGGCAAAAATTAAGTTTTTTTAGAAAACTTTTGTTTTGAAGGGGTTTTTGGCAACTTCCTTTTGATTTTTGCTGAAGGATGTAAGTGTATGGAATGTAGGTCTAAGTGAGACCTACATAGAGGTTTATGTTTCATGTCTCTACGACATTCCTAATGGAAGTTACAAGCTGTTTTGTCTGTGGTTATTCCTAGGGGGTGCTAGAGCGCAATTTTGAGTTTAGGGGTTTGTATTTTTATAAGATGGCAATTTTCGCCATTCCTGATGTGTGTGTTAAATTTGTTAATTGGGTCAAATTACATCTCAAAGAGGCAGCGGTATACTTATATAATAATACCTTAGAAATACAATAGGGTCCTCTGTCCCAAAGGGTGTGATAGCAAAATTACTTGTACTCGTTTTAATTGAAGATGTTCTTTGAACGGGTCGCCAAAAGTTGTTTATTGGGCTCAGGAATGTGACACTTAGCAAGAGATCTTTTATCTGATCAAGCTCTGTCTCCTGTGTCTGATGTAACATGTGGACTTTAGTTGACCTGGGCATATGTGTCATCTATTCTTGACCCCCAACAGAGCTAAATTGTTCCCCTTTCCTGAGTGACCCCACCCCCCTCTGGGCAAACAACACCCTCTCCCCTTCACAGGACTTTTGGTATTCATTCCACTGGTGTACTGTATGTGGATGAGCATGGAGGGTGGGACTTCTGAGAATGTATAACTGTCATGTCAAATTCTAAAGGAGTTAGAACAAGCTGGAACGAACGGATGTGTCGTTCTGGTTTGGTCTCGCTTTGCAAAGCTTGTTATTATTTGTTTGTTACTTTAATAAATCATTTTAAAGCTATTTGTCACTAAAAGATCGTCTTTAAGAAATTTCCACGACAAGGGCCATTCGGTCCCTAATTAGCCGTTAGCCAATAAACACAGGAAAAAAAAACCAAAAACCGTCAGGCAGATCATGACCGTCTCACTAGGTGCCAACTTCCCCGCCTGTCACTGGTTTTGGAATTCTCTTAATGATGTGTTCATGCGACTGGGAGCTGGCTGTAGTTCCACCTTCCAAGCCTGCCCAGGTACATCTGGTGGCTGAGTGGCAGCACAAACAGCCGACACGCTTTGAAGGCTTGACACGCAAACACAAACACGGCAACAAAATGGACAGCCTGTCAAACATGTGCTAACAAACAGTAGGAAATACTGTGAGAGCAGCACAAGGCAAACACGGGGAAAAAGCACCTGGGAAGGTCTCGGAAGCACGTTGGATGTTTGCCTACGAGTTATTTATAAGCATGTTGACCTTTTCAGTGACTCAGAGGCCTCAATTACACCAATGGAATGATTAATGTCATCATAGCAGTTTATTAAAGCAGGTGGAAAATGTATGTTTAAAGGCCTACTGAAAGCCACTACTAGCGACCACGCAGTCTGATAGTTTATATATCAATGATGAAATATTAACATTGCAACACATGCCAATACGGCCGCTTTAGTTTACTAAATTGCAATTTTAAATGTCGCGCTGAAGTATCCTGCTGAAACATCTCGGTATGATGACGTGTGCGAGTGACGTCACGGACTGTCGAAGACATTTTGTTCCAGCATCATTCCCAGCTATTAGCTCGTCTGTTTTCATCGCGAAATTCCAAACTATTCTGGACATCTGAATCTTTTTCAATTTGCTTAATGGACAATGGAGACGTCAAAGAAGAAAGCTGTAGGTGGGAAGCGGTGTATGGCGGCCGCCTTTAGCAACACAAACACAGCCGATGTTTCATTGTTTACATTCCCGAAAGATGACGAACAAGCTTTATGTGCAACAGAGCGGTCAAGCGAACACAGTTGGATTGGACCACACACACAAAGTACAGTGTTTTATGCAGCGATCATTTCCAAAGATCGTGTTTCGAAGAAGGTCCCTTGCGAAGGGCAGAGATGGGCATCGCCACCACCCGTCGACTGGTGCTGAAGAAAGGTGCGGGGCCGACCTTCAGGTTGTACAGGTACGACCATATAATCTGATCGATCGAGCGGTCCATCCTGGGTCTCGACTCTGGACAGCCAGTACTTCATCCATGGTCAGCGGACAGGACCCCCTCCACAAAGGAGGGGGGGACATAGGAGAAAAAAGAAAAGAAGCGGCACATCATATAATCTGATGGCCATGATTGTAAACAATGTTCAGATGTGAGGAGCTCCACAACCCGTGACGTCACGCGCACATCGTCTTCTACTTCCGGTACAGGCAAGGCTTTTTTATTAGCCACCAAAAGTTGCGACCTTCAGGTTGTACAGGTACAACCATATAATCTCACTTAAAACTAGTAACACAATAAGCAGATAAGGGAATTTCCAGAAGTATCCTAGTAAATGTGTCTAATAACATCTGAATCACTCCCACTGCCCTTTAGTCCAGTTTTTTTTTCTAGTCCTTCAGTCTCACTTTCCTCATCCACGAATCTTTCATCCTCGCTCAAATTGATGGGGAAATCGTCGCTTTCTCGGTCTGAATCGCTCTCGCTGTTGGTGGCCATGATTGTAAACAATGTTCAGATGTGAGGAGCTCCACAACCCGTGACGTCACGCGCACATCGTCTGCTACTTCCGGTACAGGCAAGGCTTTTTTATTAGCGACCAAAAGTGGCCAACTTTATGGTGGATGTTCTCTACTAAATCCTTTCAGCAGAAATATGGCAATATGGCGAAATGATGAAGTATGACACATAGAATGGACCTGCTATCCCCGTTTAAATAAGAACATCTCATTTCAGTAGGTCTTTAAAAAAGTCTCTTACAACAGATCAAATCAAGCTTAAACTATATTTTACCCTCTTGGGGTCCGAGCGGAAGGTCAAATTGTTCAAGACTTGTTATAAGTACCTTACTTTCCAGACCATAAGGCGCACCGGATTTTAAGGCGCTCTGCCTTGTGGTCTACATAACATGTAGTGGTGGTTCTTTTGGTCAATATGTTGCATAGATGATGTTTGTGACAGTGTCATCCATGTCTTTATGGACCTTGCTTTGTGCACCGGTGCACGGTCATGTTGGAAGAGCAAGGGGCCCGCTCCAAACTCTTCCCACAAGGTTGGGAGCATGGAATTGTCCAAAATGTTTTGGTATCCTGGATCATTCAAAGTTGCTTTCACTAGAACTAAGTACCCAAGCCTGACTCCTCAAAAACAACCCCACACCATGATTCCTCCCCCACCAAATTTCACACATGTAATAAGACTCCGGCTTATTAGTGATTCCTAGAGCCCAAAAAAAGTCTGCGGGCTATAGAGCGTTTTCCGTTCGGGCTCCAGTACTCTGGAATGCCCTCCCGGTAACAGTTCGAGATGCCACCTCAGTAGAAGCATTTAAGTCTCACCTTAAAACTCATCTGTATACTCTAGCCTTTAAATAGACCTCCTTTTTAGACCAGTTGATCTGCCGCTTCTTTTCTTTCTCCTATGTCCCCCCCTCCCTTGTGGAGGGGGTCCGGTCCGATGACCATGGATGAATTACTGGCTGTCCAGAGTCGAGACCCAGGATGGACCGCTCGCCTGTATCGGTTGGGGACATCTCTACGCTGCTGATCCGCTTGAGATGGTTTCCTGTGGACGGGACTCTCGCTGCTGTCTTGGATCCGCTTGAACTGAACTCTCGCGGCTGTGTTGGAGCCACTATGGATTGAACTTTTACAGTATCATGTTAGACCCGCTCCACATCCATTGCTTTCGGTCCCCTAGAGGGGGGGGTTTGCCCACATCTGAGGTCCTCTCCAAGGTTTCTCATAGTCAGCATTGTCACTGGCGTCCCACTGGATGTGAATTCTCCCTGCCCACTGGGTGTGAGTTTTCCTTGCCCTTTAGTGGGTTCTTCCGAGGATGTTGTAGTCGTAATGATTTGTGCAGTCCTTTGAGACATTTGTGATTTGGGGCTATATAAATAAACATTGACTGATTGATTGATAGTGACATGCAAAATAGTATTTCAAATAAAAATAATTTAAAAATATCAATGGCGTATCAAATAAAATGTAAATAAAAAATTGAATGCCTCTTTTCTATTTGCAGCCTTCTGAGGTGAATATCAATCAGTCAATGTTTATTTATATAGCCCCAAATCACAAATGTCTCAAAGGACTGCACAAATCATTACGACTACAACATCCTCGGAAGAACCCACAAAAGGGCAAGGAAAACTCACACCCAGTGGGCAGGGAGAATTCACATCCAGTGGGACGCCAGTGACAATGCTGACTATGAGAAACCTTGGAGAGGACCTCAGATGTGGGCAACCCCCCCCCCTCCCCCTCTAGGGGACCGAAGGCAATGGATGTGGAGCGGGTCTAACATGATACTGTGAAAGTTCAATCCATAGTGGCTCCAACACAGCCGCGAGAGTTCAGTTCAAGCGGATCCAAGACAGCAGCAAGAGTCCCCTCCACAGGAAACCATCCCAAGCGGAGGCGGATCAGCAGCGTAGAGATGTCCCCAACCGATACACAGGCGAGCGGTCCATCCTGGGTCTCGACTCTGGACAGCCAGTACTTCATCCATGGTCATCGGGCCGGACCCCCTCCACAAGGGAGGGGGGGACATAGGAGAAAAAAGAAAAGAAGCGGCAGATCAACTGGTCGAAAAAGGAGGTCTATTTAAAGGCTAGAGTATACAGATGAGTTTTAAGGTGAGACTTAAATGCTTCTACTGAGGTAGCATCTCAAACTGTTACCGGGAGGGAAAACGCTCTATAGCCCGCAGACTTTTTTTGGGCTTTGGGAATCACTGATAAGCCGGAGTCTTTTGAAGGCAGATTTCTTGCCGGGACATATGGTACAATACAATCGGCAAGATAGGATGGAGCTATACCGTGTAGTATTGATTGATTTCACCTCATTCCCCTTTTTTAAAATGTTTTATTTTTATTTTTGCAATACTATCAATTTTGCAATTTTTGCAGAATGTGTGGGCGGGCCGGTAAACGATTAGCTGCGGGCCGCAAATGGCCCCCGGGCCGCACTTTGGACACCCCTGACATAACCCAAACATTGGCCCTGCACTCTTCAGCATCTACATGCCGCTAGGTGACATCATACGCAAATACGGTGTTAGCTTTCACTGTTATGCTGATGACACCCAACTCTACATGCCCCTAAAGCTGACCAACACGCCGGATTGTAGTCAGCTGGAGGCGTGTCTTAATGAAATTAAACGATGGATGTCCGCTATTTTTTTGCAACTTAACGCCAAAAAAACGGAAATGCTGATTATCGGTCCTGCTAGACACCGACCTCTATTTAATAATACAACTTTAACATTTGACAACCAAATAATAAAACAAGGCGACTCGGTAAAGAATCTGGGTATTATCTTCGACCCAACTCTCTCCTTTGAGTCACACATTAAAAGCGTTACTAAAACGGCCTTCTTTCATCTCCGTAATATCGCTAAAATTCGCTCCATTTTGTCCACTAAAGACGCCGAGATCATTATCCATGCGTTTGTTACGTCTCGTCTCGATTACTGTAACGTATTATTTTCGGGTCTCCCCATGTCTAGCATTAAAAGATTACAGTTGGTACAAAATGCGGCTGCTAGACTTTTGACAAGAACAAGAAAGTTTGATCATATTACGCCTGTACTGTATATACCTTTATATACATATATACATACATATATACCTATACTGTATATACCTTTATATACATATATACATACATATATACCTATACTGTATATACCTTTATATACATATATACATACATATATACCTATACTGTATATACCTTTATATACATATATACATACATATATACCTATACTGTATATACCTTTATATACATACATATATACCTATACTGTATATATCTTTATATACATATATACATACATATATACCTATACTGTATATACCTTTATATACATATATACATACATATATACCTGTACTGTATATACCTTTATATACATATATACATACATATATACCTGTACTGTATATACCTTTATATACATATATACATACATACATACCTAAACTGTATATACCTTTATATACATATATACCTATACTGTATATACCTTTATATACATACATATATACCTATACTGGATATACCTTTATATACATACATATATACCTATACTGTATATACCTTTATATACATATATACATACATATATACCTGTACTGTATATACCTTTATATACATATATACATACATATATACCTAAACTGTATATACCTTTATATACATATATACATACATATATACCTATACTGTATATACCTTTATATACATACATATATACCTATACTGTATATACCTTTATATACATATATACATACATATATACCTGTACTGTATATACCTTTATATACATATATACATACATATATACCTAAACTGTATATACCTTTATATACATATATACATACATATATACCTATACTGTATATACCTTTATATACATACATATATACCTATACTGTATATACCTTTATATACATATATACATACATATATACCTATACTGTATATACCTTTATATACATATATACATACGTATATACCTGTACTGTATATACCTTTATATACATATATACATACATATATACCTAAACTGTATATACCTTTATATACATATATACATACATATATACCTATACTGTATATACCTTTATATACATACATATATACCTATACTGTATATACCTTTATATACATATATACATACATATATACCTATACTGGCTCACCTGCACTGGCTTCCTGTGCACTTAAGATGTGACTTTAAGGTTTTACTACTTACGTATAAAATACTACACTGTCTAGCTCCATCCTATCTTGCCGATTGTATTGTACCATATGTCCCGGCAAGAAATCTGCCTTCAAAAGACTCCGGCTTATTAGTGATTCCCAAAGCCCAAAAAAAGTCTGCGGGCTATAAAGTGTTTTAATTTCGGGCTCCAGTACTCTGGAATGCCCTCCCGGTAACAGTTCGAGATGCTACCTCAGTAGAAGCATTTAAGTCTCACCTTAAAACTCATTTGTATACTCTAGCCTTTAAATAGACTCCCTTTTTTGACCAGTTGATCTGCCGTTTCTTTTCTTTTTCTCCTATGTCCCACTCTCCCTTGTGGAGGGGGTCCGGTCCGATCCGGTGGCCATGTACTAATTGCCTGTGTATCGGCTGGGGACATCTCTGCGCTGCTGATCCGCCTCCGCTTGGGATGGTTTCCTGCTGGCTCCGCTGTGAACGGGACTCTCGCTGCTGTGTTGGATCCGCTTTGGACTGGACTCTCGCGACTGTGTTGGATCCATTATGGATTGAACTTTCACAGTATCATGTTAGACCCGCTCGACATCCATTGCTTTCCTCCTCTCCAAGGTTCTCATAGTCATCATTGTCACCGACGTCCCACTGGGTGTGAGTTTTCCTTGCCCTTATGTGGGCCTACCGAGGATGTCGTAGTGGTTTGTGCAGCCCTTTGAGACACTAGTGATTTAGGACTATATAAGTAAACATTGATTGATTGATATTACATCAGAGTCAGAGGAGATCTGCAGCGTTGCTGAAATTGTTTTATTTTTTTTTATTTTTTGCTTTCTCCTTTTGTCTCAATTTTGCCTGTTTTCTCCACCATCTGTCGGCATCTCTACTGCTCCTCTTCATCTTTGTGAATGGCACCTGGGTGGGACCTAAAAATTGCGGCGAGGAGGATCTGGCCGTGAAAAGAGAGAACGCCACTTCAGCAGGCGGACCAGGAAATAGGAGGCGTGTCAGAAACATACGACCATTAGTTGTCATCATCGTCACCGTCCTCTTCTTCTCCTAAAGTGCCCAACTTGTGATTCTTTTAATGTACATTCAAAATACTTCCTTGTAGGTCTAAAGTAGATCAGTGTTTCTTAACCACGGGGCCCATTGTTGGGTTGTGAGCACACCTGAGAGGGCCGCAAAAAAACTTCAGTTTCTCAGAGATTGTCCACAGTGCTACTCAGTTGCAGTGATGGACAAACTACTTGGAAATTGTGATGTGTCGCACCTGACTGATCTAAGCATGACTTAATTTAATTTGACAAGGGTTTAAACCATGGGTGTCAAACTCTGGCCCGCCGTGTAATTTAATTTGGCCCTTGAGGCAATATCATTTTAGCATTAGAGCTGGCCGGCCGGTGTTATACAGCATCAGTGCCGCTGTAACACCGCATTCACCGCCAATACTCATACTTGCCAACCCTCCTAATTTTCCCGATAGACTCCCAAAGTTCAGTGCCCCTCCTGAAAATCGTGCGAGCCACGCACCTGATCTCGCTCGTAGCGTCGCTCCCGGCACGCCCCGCCTCTCCGCTCGGTCATCGTCTCCGCCTCCTTGCCGCCATCTTGGGCCGGGCTCCAGCGTGCCCCGCTGCTCATTCTCCGGCTCCGCCTCTCCACAGTTTTATAGGCAGAATAGGTAATAACGACATCTGCATTATTATCCACCTCTTACAAGCAGTTTTCCACCATTTAGAATGCACCTATTTAGATCATTAAATAGGATCCTTTCATTTAGAGTAGTGGTCCTCAGCCCCTGTTCTGTGGATTATGTTGTAGCACAGTGAGGAAGGAGACTGCACTGAGGCAGGGTTGTCGATATGTGGAAGCGTTTGTATCTAATCCAAATATGTGGTGTGAAACTGTGTGACATGATTAACTGGTGAGTGTGTTGAAGGTTCGTGTTGTGAGCGATGCGGCAGTCCAGAAAGGGAAAGGCAGGCTCGGAGTTTCAGGTCAAGGGCAGGTGCCAGACGTCAGGGTCCGTGGACAGGCGAGAGGTGTCAGCTTCAAACACTGACGACATCTATTAAACAGACAAGAAGAAAGGAATCATGCAGAGACAGAGTTCAATTTGGCTCAATGAGGAGATACATGTGGGCTGTACTCTAGTTACAGAAAAACCATACACTCTAAAATCCTGCCGCGTGCTTCCTCTATTTATTTTGGAGGTCCCTGGTTACATCACTGAGGCTGCCGCTGAAGGAAGGGGGGGTAATCCCAGCAGCCCCAGTTAGACACAATATTTGACTATTAATGAAATGCAAATGTGCTGACACTCGTGATATCGCCCTGCCTCTGCTCTGTCTGCGTCACGGCACTCCATTGTTCGCCCTTGGCAGTCAGCAGGCCGATTCAGGGTCTGAAAACACTGACACGAAACGACTCGCTTTGCACAGCACAATTGATAATAACTATAGCAACAGCCTTTAAGCATAAGAGTTGTGCAATAACTTACACATAATTATTCTAACAGAGGTCGCCATCCGGGAAGGCAGCAAGAAGTCCAGGGGAAATCCGGGGAGGCGAGACACACAGCTCGAAGTCAGGAAAGAGAAGGAAGCTGCGGGATGACGACACAATAAGCACAGAGGAGGGAAAACACAGAGAGATCGAATGCACATGGGAATGGAGCTAGAGACGTGTTGGCTTACTGTACGGGAACAAGTACGTTCTGGCACTGGAACGCAGGACTTGCTGGCTTAAGAAGGGAGTGCAGTCCTCATCAGCGTCAGGTGTGTTGATTTTGTATTTCGGCAGGAGGGGAACATGTGATAGTACTGTAGTAATTGTTGGCATCCTAGATTATTTAACACTGTAAATATCTGTTCCTCTTCATTTATATCAAATTATTCAATCACCACCAGACCAACAAGCTCTGTCACACAAAGTATTTGTTTTGCAATCAGCCCTTAAAAAATGTAAAAAGTAATTCCTTTCCTTGTCTTCTTTTGAAGTGCCAGGCGTAAATGTTAGCAATTACTGGCTCAGCCTAACTGAACTGATCATAACAAATCCTGGAACAAATAAGTTCACCCTCTTGGTGCACATTTAATTCCAGCAGGGTCCCGGCAACATAATAGCGTGGCGTTTTTTGTCTTCCTAACATCCCCCTCAACTTCTGCATTATACCCTGGTTCAATTCCCACCTAGTACCAACCTCGTCACGTCCGTTGTGTCCTCGAGCAAGACACTTCACCCTTGCTCCTGATGGGTGCTGGTGAGCGCCTTGCATGGCAGCTCCCTTTCTCAGTGTGTGAATGTGGAAGTAGTGTCAAAGCGCTTTGAGTACCTTGAAGGTAGAAAGCGCTATACAAGTACAACCCATTTATCATGTATTTATTTAACATTTCAATAATTGTTCTGCCTGGTGACTGTCAGGTTCAAACACTGATGACATCTATTAAACAGACAAGAAGCAAGGAATCATGCAGAGACAGAGGTCAATTTGGCTCAATGAGGAGAGACGTATTGGGCTGTACTCTCAGTAAAGGTCTACTGAAATGAGATGTTCTTATTTAAACGGGGATAGCAGGTCCATTCTATGTGTCATACTTGATCGTTTCGTGATATTGCCATATTTTTGCTGAAAGGATTTAGTAGAGAACATCGACGATAAAGTTTGCAACTTTTGGTGCTGATAAAAAAGCCTTGCCTT
Source organism: Nerophis ophidion (assembly GCF_033978795.1). Taxonomy (NCBI): domain Eukaryota; kingdom Metazoa; phylum Chordata; class Actinopteri; order Syngnathiformes; family Syngnathidae; genus Nerophis; species Nerophis ophidion. Next base: position 48,070,655 of record NC_084628.1, read on the forward strand.
TACCGGAAGTAGCAGACGATGTGCGCGTGACGTCACGGGTTGTGGAGCTCCTCACATCTGAAGATTGTTTTACAATCATGGCCACCAGCAGCGAGAGTGATTCGGACTGAGAAAGCAACGATTTCCCCATTATTTTGAGTGAGGATGAAAGATTCGTGGATGAGGAAAGTGAGAGTGAAGGACTAGAAAAAAAAATAACTACAAAGTGGGAGCGATTTAGATGTTATTAGACACATTTACTAGGATAATTCTGGAAAATCCCTTATCTGCTTATTGTGTTACTAGTGTTTTAGTGAGATTATATGGTCGTACCTGTACAACCTGAAGGTCGGCCCCGCACCTTTCTTCAGCACCAGTCGACAGGTGGTGGCAATGCCCATCTCTACCCTTCGCAAGGGACCCTCTTCAAAACACGATCTTTGGAAATGATCGCTGCATAATACACTGTACTTTGTGTATGTGGTCCAATCCAACCGTATTCGCTTGACCGCTCTGTTCCATAGCAAAGCTTCACCGTCATCTTTCGGGAATGTAAACAATGAAACACCGGCTGTGTTTGTGTTGCTAAAGGCGGCCGCAATACACCGCTTCCCACCTACAGCGTTCTTCTTTGACGTCTCCATTATTCATTGTACAAATTGCCAAAGATTCAGCAACACAGATGTCCATAATACTGTGGAATTATGCGATGAAAACAGACAACTTATAGCTGTGAACGGTGCTGGAACAAAATGTCCTCTACAGTGCGTGACGTCAAGCGCACCGTCATCATAGCGCGATGTTTCAGCAGGATACTTTGGCGTGAAATTTAAAATTGCCATTTAGTAAACTAAAAAGCCTGTATTGGCATGTGTTGCAATGTTAATATTTCATCATTGATATATAAACAGACTGCGTGGTCGGTAGTTGTGGCTTTCAGTAGGCCTTTAGTAACAGATCCAACATACGCTCTAAGGTCCAGACCTACATGCTCCTCTATTTATTTGGCAGGTCCCTGGTCACATCACTGAGGCTGCTTCTGAAGGAAGGGGGGTCATTTCAGCAGCCCTAGTCGGACACAATGTATGATTATTCAGAAATGGAAATGTGCTGACACTTGTGATATCGCCCTGTCTCTGCTCCGTCTGCGTCACGGCACTCGATGTTCTGGACACACACTGATACGAGACGACTGACAATCTTGGATTTGCCAGTTGTCCCTTTGCTCAGATTGAAAAGTACAACTTCAGCACAATTGATGATAACTATAGCAACAGCCTTTAAGTTTAAGTGTTGTGTGATAACTTACACATAATTATTCTAACAGTGACACACAAACAGAAGAGCGATGCCATGATTCGACACAATTGCGTCCTCATAAACACAACAGTTGCCCCCTGTGTTGGCCTAAACTGTCCCACTGACCCTCTTTACTGATCCCCAAACAGATGGTGCATCGCTTTTTGCGAGCTGCCTCATATTCCTCCCGACAATGTTAGGTCAGCTGTCCAATACAACACACAGACGTCAAGAATTAATTTGCTAGTATTTGGTTCCATTTACACGACAACGGCTGCTGGTTAAGGATATAAGATACTAGGAATGAACCCATCTTGTCCCTTTGGTCTGCTACAGCGTTTACGATCCCTATTCCAGCTGCTTTGATGATACAGTGCATAACAGTCGATCGAGCAGGCCAAATCCGCCCCGAGAATGACACCAGACCAACCCCTGAAATCACTTCAAAACTTTCAAAACAAACGTTTTTGCAGAAAATTCTTAAAGGCCTACTGAAATGAGATGTTCTTATTCAAACGGGGATAGCAGCTCCATTCTATGTGTCATACTTCATCATTTCCCCATATTTTTGCTGAAAGGATTTAGTAGAGAACATCCACGATAAAGTCCGCAACTTTTGGTGGCTAATAAAAAAGGCTTGCCTGTACCGGAAGTAGCAGACGATGTGCGCGTGACGTCACGGGTTGTGGAGCTCCTCACATCTGAACATTGTTTACAATCATGGCCACCGACAGCGAAAGCGATTCGGACCGAGAAAGCGACGATTTCCCTATTAGTTTGAGCGAGGATGAAAGATTTGTGGATGAGGAAAGTGAGAGTGAAGGACTAGAAAAAAAAAAAAAAAGACTATACAGTGGGGGTGATTCAGATGTTATTAGACACATTTACTAGGATAATTCTGGAAAATCCCTTATATGCTTATTGTGTTACTAGTGTTTTAGTGAGATTACATAATCGCTTTCACCCTGTACAACCTGAAGGTCGGCCTCGCACCTTTCTTCAGCACCAGTCGACGGCTGGTGGCGATGCCCATCTCTGCCCTTCGCAAGGGACCCTCTTCAGAACATGATCTTTCGAAAAAATCGCTGCATAATACACTGTACTTTGTGTGTGTGGTCCAATCCAATCGTGTTCACTTGACCGCTCTGTTCCATTGTGAAGCTTCACTGTCATATTTCGGGAATGTAAACAATGAAACAAAGACAGCTGCAATACACCGCCTCCCACCTACAGCTTTCTTCTTTGACGTCTCCATTACTCATTGAACAAATTGCAAAACATTCAGCAACACAGATGTCCATAATACTGTGGAATTACGCGATGAAAACAGATGACTTATAGCTGGGAACGGTGCTGGAACAAAATGTCCTCTACAATGCGTGACGTCACACGCACACGTTATCATACCGAGACGTTTCAGCAGGATACTTCAGCGCGAAATTCAAAATTGCAATTTAGCAAACTAAAAAGGCCGTATTGGCATGTGTTGCAATGTTAATAATTCATCATTGATATATAAACTATCAGACTGCGTGGTCGCTAGTAGTGGCTTTCAGTAGGCCTTTCAAAACACTAAAGCGCTCCTGTTCTATAGAGGAACTTGGACCACTGTAAAGACTTCCGTTTATTGTCATTCAAATTTGAACTTTACAGTACAGGTAAGAATGAAATTGTGTTACATTAGCTGGTTGTAGTGCGGGATAAAAGAGCAATAAGGTGCAGATATAAATAAATAGATTACTATACAGATATATATCGCACTTTTGCATGTGCATCCACGTTTACGGATGTATGTTACATTGTCTTTTTATGCCAGCAACTTAATCTTTTTTTGGGAGGAATTCAGGGGATTATTTGTCTTTGTTTCCTGTCTTTATTTCCTGTCAGCGCTCTTATTTTGTCTGTTTCCTGTTTTTCTCCCTGGGCACTGTTTCCCCTCAGATGAGGCTGATTGGCACTTGGCCACACCTGGTGTCAATCAGTCCTCTCTTATTTGTACCTGTTTTGTCCTCCAGTCAGTGCTGGATTATTGTCGTGTCGATGCCACCACTACCTGTCTTGTCTACTTCTGTTCACTCTGCTCATGCCACAGTGTCAAAGTAAGTGTTTTTGTTCTTAGCCAAGTTTGTTATCCCCTTCGTGCGCGCCTTTTGTTGGTACCCCTTTTGGTTTGTTCTTGTTTTAGTGTTTAATTAAATCCTGTTTTTACGCAATGCCTGTTTCCTTCTCTGAATCTTGGGGTTCGTCACCAACAAACTCTGACACTTGTGGCCTGAGGGGAAAAAGCTGGAGGTTCTGCTACGAAGGCAGCAGAACCTCTTTCTAGAGTCCACCAGAAAAAACAGGTGGGAGTGGGAGGAGTCTCCACAGATTTTCTGAGACCTGGTCAGGCAGCCGCTTTTTGCGTATTCCTAGATAGAAGGAAGAGGAGTCCTGATGATCTTTTCCGCCGTCCTCACCACTCTCTGCAGAGCAGGCTCCAGTCCAGACAGAGATGCAGTTGGTCAGGAGGCTCTCTGTAAAATGTGGTCAGAATGGGGGAAAAGAGCTGTGCTCTTTAAATTCGACGCAAAAAGTGCATGTGCTGCTGAGCTCTTTTGCGGTACGGATCGGTTTGTAGCGTGGCCGTGCCAGCAACTTCAGGGTTCCTGGTTCGATCCCCGCTCCCGTCATCCTAGTCACTGACTTGTGTCCTTGGGCAAGACACTTTACCCACTTGCCCCTAGCTCCACCCACACTGGTTTGAATGTAACTTACAAACCCTGTTTCCATATGAGTTGGAAATTTGTGTTAGATGTAAATATAAACAGAATACAATGATTTGCAAATCCTTTTCAAGCCATATTCAGTTGAATATGCTACAAAGACAACATATTTGATGTTCAAACTCATTTACTTTTTTTTTTTTTGCAAATAATAATGAACATAGTATTTCATGGCTGCAACACGTGCCAAAGTAGTTGGGAAAGGGCATGTTCACCACTGTGTTACATCACCTTTTCTTTTAACAACACTCAATAAACGTTTGGGAACTGAGGAAAATAATTGTTGAAGCTTTGAAAGTGGAATTATTTCCCATTTTTGTTTTATGTAGAGCTTTAGTCCTTCAACAGTCCGGGGTCTCCGCTGTCGTGTTTTACGCTTCATAATGCGCCACACATTTTCGATGGGAGTCAGGTCTGGACTGCAGGCGGGCCAGGGAAGTACCCGCACTCTTTTTTTTCACGAAGCCACGCTGTTGGCATTGTCTTGCTGAAATAAGCAGGGGCGTCCATGAAAAAGACGGCGCTGAGATGGCAGCATTTGTTGCTCCAAAACCTGTATGTACCTTTCAGCATTAATGGTGCCTTCACAGATGTGTAAGTTACCCATGCCTTGGGCACTAATGCACCCCCATACCATCACACATGCTGGCTTTTCAACTTTGTGTCGTAAACAGTCTGGATGGTTCGCTTCCCCTTTGGACCGCATGATACGATGTCAAAGATTTCCAAAAACAATTTGAAATGTGTACTCGTCAGACCACACAACACTTTTCCACTTTGCATCAGTCCATCTTGGATGATCTTGGGCCCAGAGAAGCCGGCGGCGTTTCTGGATGTTGTTGATAAATGGCTTTCGCTTTGCATAGTAGAGCTTTAACTTGCACTTACAGATGTAGCGATGAACTGTATTTAGTGACAGTTGTTTTCTGAAGTGTTCCTGAGCCCATGTGGTGATATCCTTTAGAGATTGATGTTGGTTTTTGATACAGTGCCGTCTGAGGGATGGAAGGTCACGGTCATTCAATGTTGGTTTCCGGCCATGCTGCTTACGTGGAGTGATTTCTCCAGATTCTCTGAACCTTTTGATGATATTATGGAGCGTAGATGTTGAAATCCCTAAATTTCTTGCAATTGCACTTTGAGAAACGTTGTTCTTAAACTGTTTGACTATTTGCTCACACAGTTGTGGACAAAGGGGTGTACCTCGCCCCATCCTTTCTTGTGAAAGACTGAGCTTTTTCTGGGAAGCTGTTTTTATACCCAATCATGGCACCCACCTGTTCCCAATTAGCCTGCACACTAGGTTCCAAATAAGTGTTTGATGAGCATTTCTCAACTTTATCAGTACTTATTGCCACCTTTCCCAACTTCTTGTTGCTGGCATCAAATTCTAAAGTTAATGATTATTTGAACATCAAATATGTTGTCTTTGTAGCATATTCAACTCAATATTGGTTGAAAATGATTTCTAAATCATTGTATTCTGTTTACATTTACATCTAACACAATTTCCCAACTCATATGGAAACGGGGTTGGTAGATATTGGGCTTCACTATGAAAAAAGCCCTTTGGGTCACTAGAGAAAAGTGCTATATAAATGCAATTCACTTCACATCTAAATCAATATCTAATAAAATGCTGATAAATGCAGTGGCTTTCAGTTGTTGTGTTTAGTGCTTGTCACTAATTGCATTAATTTCAGTTTTTACCGCCTGCGTCCTGGGAATAAAGGATCTTGGATATACATTCAGCACCACTTGACTGTTTCCAGTCCATGTGAGAGTCTGTGTTTCTGACTTGCTGCTGTGGATGTGTACACTGTGTGCAAACAAGAGCCTCTATAATTGCATCAGCTTATCGCGTCCAACGACCGCCACGCTCTTTTGGCCCCCGATGCATGGGATGGTTACTCAGGAGTCAACTCTGTCCCGTGTGTGTTTTTCAGGGTCGTCGACCAGGTTACTTCTCCTTCCTGGACCCCTTCTCCCCGGGTGTGTGGCTCTTCATGCTGCTGGCTTACCTGGCTGTCAGCTGCGTCCTCTTCCTGGTGGCCAGGTACACAAATGCAACCCCCTGAGAGAAAATACAAAAAAAAAAAATTAAAGCTGCAAGCAGCGATGGACGGGAGCTAATTTTGACTTTACCCATTCAACATATCTTTACCTGCACATTACCTACCTTCCCTGCATCCTGGGGTCACACTGGTGCTTCTTTCTTTCACCCATACACGCTGGTGCTTCCTGCCATCACCCAGACAACATATCTTTACCTGCACTTTACCTACCTTCCCTGCATCCTGGGGTCACACTGGTGCCTCCTTTTTTCACCCAGTCAACATATCTTTACCCGCACATTAGCTACCTTCTCTGCATTGTGTGGTCACGCTGGTGCTTCCTGCTTTTAAGTGGATGTCTTGAGACGGCAGCAGCGCAGCATTTCTTTGAAGGCTCGTAAAATCAAAACCCGAAGAGTTAGAAAAATTATTTGCGCAACTTTTAATCAGAAGGGTTCAATCTCTCTCCTGTGCGAGTTTGAAGCCGACACAACAAACGCGCTCAGAGGAGATAATGTTTGAAAATAGGTGACAGGTTTTTACAAAACTTTTGTTTTGAAGGGGTAATTGCCAACTTCCTGTTGATTCTTGCTGAAGGATGTAAATGAATGAAATGTAGGTCTAAGTGAGACCTACATAGAGGAAATTACAAGCATTTTTGTCTGTGTTTTCTTATACCAACATCAGTTTTGTCTGTGTTTTATTCCTAGAGGGTGTTAGAGTGCAATTTTGAGTTTTGGGGTTTGGTTTTTTATTAGATAGCAATTTTTACCAGTCCTGATGTGTGTGTCCACTTTGGTGAGTTTTGAAGCATGTCAAATTACAACTCAAAGAGGCAGCGGTATAATGATAATAAAACCTTAGAAATACAATCGGGTCTTTTGTCCCAAAGGGACATTCGGTCCCTAAAAAGCTCGGCAGGGAGGTCAGAGAGCAGCAACTACTGGAGACAGATGTTTGTAATCCTCTTCCATCTCTGCAGGTGATCATGTCCACCACAGAGAAAGACAGACTGTCTCGCCTCTGCTGCTTTATTTTTACTGCAACACTGACACCTGCTGGTCACACATAACTGCTGCTCAACCAACCAACATGAACTCATAATACAGTTTTTTCCACTTTCTTACACATTATTTTACTCACAGTCTTTTTTTCAAAATGATTTACACACTTTTCCAAACACCACATTCAATTTTCCCAATCCCTGGATGAAATGAAATGAAATAAGTTTATTTCAGTCATATAATCCAGACTTTTTCAACCACTGTGCCGCATTGTGCCGTGAGATATTGTCTGGTGTGCCGAGGGAAATTATGCATTTCACCTAGCCATCCATCCATTCATTTTCTACCGCTTATTCTCTTTGGGGTCGCAAGGAGCGATGATGCTTATCTCAGCTACAATCGGGCGCAAGGCGGATGGATGGATGGATGAATACTTCAAAAATTGCCATAATTTTAACTGTAAATTTCTGTTGACTACACTAGTATTTGTTTTCGTTAAAGAAAAAGATACTTTTTTTTAATTTATGATATGTTCTAAAAATAGCCATCATGTTAACTGTAAAATACTGTAGACTACGTTACCATTTTTTCTGTAAAAGAAAAACCCAGATACTGTTTTTGAATTTCTGATAATATATTCTAAAAATTGCCATAATTTTTACTGTACAATTATGTTGACTCCACTAGCATTTTTTTTTTGTTAAAAAAAAACAAATACTGTTATTCAATTTCTGATAATATATTCTAAAATTGCCATCATCTTAACTGTAAAATTCTGTTGACTACACTACCATTTTTTTCCCTAAAAAAACACAAGATACTGTTTTTAAATTCACGATCATCCATCCATTTTCTACCGTTTATTACCTTAGGGGCGCTGGTGCTTATCTCAGCTACAATCGGGCGGAAGGCGGCGTACACCTTGGACAAGTCACCACCTAAATTCAAGATAATATTTTCTAAAAATTGCCATAGTTTTTACTGTACAATTATGTTGACTACACTAGCAAAAAATTTTTCGTTTAAAAAAAACAAAACAGATACTGTTTTTCAATTTCTGATAATATATTCTAAAATTGCCATCATCTTAACTGTAAAATTCTGTTGACTAGGCTACCATTTTTTTCTGTAAAAAAACACAAGATACTGTCTTTAAATTCACGATCATCCATCCATCCATCCATTTTCTACCGCTCTGGGGTCGCGAGGAGCGCTGGTGCTTATCTCAGCGACAATCGGGCGGAAGGCGGGGTACACCCTGGACAAGTCGCCACCTAAATTCATGATAATATATTCTAAACATGGCCATATTTTTTACTGTGAAATTCTGTTGACTACACTAGCATTTATTTTTCGTGAAAAAAAACAAATAAAAATAAAATAAACACATAAAAAACATATTGTTTTTTAATATACTATAATATGTTCTAGAAAATGCCATCATTTTTTCAGTAAAATTCTGTTGTCACTAGCATTTTTTTTTCGTTAAAAAAAGAAAAACAGATACTGTTTTTTAATTTATGATATGTTTTAAAAATTGCCATAAAAAAATACTAGATGCTATTTTTAAATTCAAGATATGTTCTAAAAATTACCATAATTTTTTACTGTCAAATTCTGTTGACTACGCTACCATTTTTTTCCCCTAAAAAAAACACCAGATACTGTTTTTAAATTCACGATAACATAAAAATTGCAATAATTTTTACTGTAAAATATTGTTGACTGCATTGGCTTTTTTTTTTCATGAAAAAAAAAACATACTGTTTCATTTTATATGTTCTAAAAATTGCCATAATTTTAACTGTAAAATTCTGTTGACTACGTTACCATTTTTTTGCGTAAAAAAACCCCAGATACTGTTTTTAAATTTATGATAATATATTCTAAAAATTGCCATAACTTTTACTGTAAAATTCTGTTGACTACACTCCCATTTTTTTCTGTAAAAAAAACACATGCTACTGTCTTTAAATTCATGATCATCCATCCATCCATCCATTTTCTACCGCTTATTACCTTTGGGGTCGCGAGGGGCGCTGGTGCTTATCTCAGCTACAATTGGGCGGAAGGCGGGGTACACCCTGGACAAGTCGCCAACTAAATTCACGATTATATATTCTAAAAATTGCCATCATTTTTACTGTAAAATTCTGTTGACTACACTGGCATTTATTTTTAGTGTAAAAAAAATCTAATAAAATAAAAGAAAAAGTAAACAAATAAAAAACATGTTGTTTTTTAATGTACTATAATATGTTCTGGAAAATGCCATCATTTTTTCAGTAAAATTCTTTTGATGACACTAGCATTTTCATTTCGTTAAAAAAAAAAAAAAACAGATACTGTTTTTCAATGTATATGTTTTAAAAATTGCCATAAAAAAACTCTAGATGCTGTTTTTAAATTCACGATATGTTCTAAAAATTACCATAATTTTTTATTGTCAAATTCTGTTGACTACGCTACCATTTTTTCCCTAAAAAAAAAAGACCAGATACTGTTTTTAAATTCATGATACTATATTCTACAAATTGCCATAATTTTTACTGTAAAATATTGTTGACTACATTGGCATTTTTTTTGTGAAAAAAAAAACATACTTTCATTTTATATATTCTAAAAATTGCCATCATTTTAACTGTAAAATTCTGTTCACTATGCTACCATTTTTTTCCGTAAAGAAACACCAGATACTGTTTTTAAATTTACGATAATATATTCTAAAAATTGCCATACTTTTTACTGTAAAATTCTGTTGACTCCACTAGCATTTTTTTTTCGTGAAAAAAAAATATATACTGTTTTTCAATTATGATAATTTTTTCTAATAATTGCCATAATTTTATTGTAAAATACAGTTGACTACACTAGCTTTTTTTTCTTGAAAAAAACAAAAAACCGATACTGTTTTTCAATTTATATGTTCTAAAAATTGCCATCATTTTTATTGTAAAATTATGTTGACTAAAGTAGCATTTTTTTTTTTTTTGTTAAAAAAAAAACAGATACCGTTTTTCAATTTATGATATATTCTAAAAAAAATTGCCTTCATTTTAACTGTAAAATTCTGTTGACCACGCTACCATTTTTTCTGTAAAAATACACCAGATACTGTTTTTGAATTCACGGTAATACAGTATATTCTAAAAATTGCCATAATTTTTACTGTAAAATTCTGTTGATTACACTAGCATTTTTTTGTTCGTGAAAAAAAAAACATACTGTTTTTTAATTTATGATAATATGATGTAAAAATTGCCAATCTTTTTTACTGTAAAATTCTGGGGACTAAGTTGCAAGCAGTCCCCCCACGACGCCAAAAGGGAATAAGCTGTAGAAAATGGATGGATGGATGAGTTGCCAGCAGTATCATTCAAAACATCGACCTGTTCCCCTCCAGACCTGCAGGGGGCAGAGAAACACAACAGCCACATCACAATTCACCAAACAGGGACGGCCATTTTGCCAACAGAGCAGCATGTGGTCTTGGAGAAGGAAGAAGGAAAAGTCTGATAGTAAGAAGGACAAGTCTGTTAGTAAGAAGGACAAGTCTGTTAGTAAGAAGGAAAAGTCTGTTAGTAAGAAGGACAAGTCTGTTAGTAAGAAGGACAAGTCTGTTAGTAAGAAGGAAAAGTCTGTTAGTAAGAAGGACAAGTCTGTTAGTAAGAAGGACAAGTCTGTTAGTAAGAAGGACAAGTCTGTTAGTAAGAAGGAAAAGTCTGTTAGTAAGAAGGACAAGTCTGTTAGTAAGAAGGACAAGTCTGTTAGTAAGAAGAACAAGTCTGTTAGTAAGAAGGACAAGTCTGTTAGTAAGAAGGACAAGTCTGTTAGTAAGAAGGACAAGTCTGTTAGTAAGAAGAACAAATCTGTTAGTAAGAAGGACAAGTCTGTTAGTAAGAAGGACAAGTCTGTTAGTAAGAAGGACAAGTCTGTTAGTAAGAAGGACAAGTCTGATAGTAAGAAGGACAAGTCTGTTAGTAAGAAGGACAAGTCTGTTAGTAAGAAGGACAAGTCTGTTAGTAAGAAGGACAAGTCTGTTAGTAAGAAGGACAAGTCTGATAGTAAGAAGGAAAAGTCTGATAGTAAGAAGGACAAGTCTGTTAGTAAGAAGGACAAGTCTGTTAGTAAGAAGAACAAGTCTGTTAGTAAGAAGGACAAGTCTGTTAGTAAGAAGGACAAGTCTGTTAGTAAGAAGGACAAGTCTGATAGTAAGAAGGACAAGTCTGTTAGTAAGAAGGACAAGTCTGATAGTAAGAAGGACAAGTCTGTTAGTAAGAAGGACAAGTCTGTTAGTAAGAAGGAAAAGTCTGTTAGTAAGAAGGACAAGTCTGTTAGTAAGAAGGACAAGTCTGATAGTAAGAAGGAAAAGTCTGATAGTAAGAAGGACAAGTCTGTTAGTAAGAAGGACAAGTCTGTTAGTAAGAAGAACAAGTCTGTTAGTAAGAAGGACAAGTCTGTTAGTAAGAAGGACAAGTCTGTTAGTAAGAGAAACAAAAGCTTAACAAAGCAAGCAACTAGAAGAATAAAAAAGCCAGAGAGACTCCTTAGTTCCTGGTCACACCCAAACTGGTAGGAAATGAACTTGATTTGTAAATATTTTGTTTGAAATGTTTGGTTTTTGATTGATTGATACTTTTATTAGTAGATTGCACAGTACAGTACATATTCCGTACAATTGACCACTAAATGGTAACACCCCAATAAGTTTTTCAACTTGTTTAAGTCGGGGTCCACGTTCATCAATTCATGGTTTGAGCTACTAACTGTGTTCTTTGTGTTTATCTCAACTTTGAGTGACTTTATCCATTTGAAATATTAACAAAGGCAAAGTGGATGCTTATCTTTGGCTTGAACTTGTTTAAATACTCAGTTAAGTTGCTTGTTTACTTTATTTTAAAATGTTTTATTAGATTTTACAGTTAAAATGACAAACAGTCATACTGTACTCACGCAAACCCTTCATTCAGGCACACATCCACTCATACACACTTGAGGAGAGAAGTGCACATGAACTTTAACAACTCAAGGTTTACAGTACAGACATTATTAGAAAAGATACCCAAATATTCTGTATATATATATATATATATATATATATATATATATATATATATATATATATATATATATATATATGTCTTGATTGGATTATCCAGAGAATAGTGCTCGATACCGTGGTAGAGCGCAATATGTGTGTGTGGGAAAAATCCCAAGACTACTTCATCTCTACAGAACTGTTTCATGAGGGGTTCCCTCAATCTCCTGATGATTTTTCCCACACATATATATATATATATATATATATATATATATATATATCTCTCTCGAGAAAATCGATTCGAATATGAATCAAATCGAATGCGTTGTGCGATTCAGAATCGATTCTCATTTTTTTTAAATCAATTTTAATCTTTTTTTTTTCTATCAATCCAACAAAACAATACACAGCAATACCATAACAATGCAATCCAATTCCAAAACCAAACCTGACCCAGCAACAATCAGAACTGCAATAAAGACACAAACACGACACAGAACAAACCAAAAGTAGTGAAACAAAAATGAATATTATCAACAACAGTATCAATATTAGTTATAATTTCAGCATAGCAGTGATTAAAAATCCCTCATTGACATTATCATTAGACATTTATAAAAATAAAAAAAAAGAACAATAGCGTCACAGTTGCTTACACTTGCATGGCATCTCATAAGCTGGACAACACACTGTGTCCAATGTTTGCACAAAGATAAAATAAGTCGTATTTTTGGTTCGTTTAATAGTTAAAACAAATTTACATTATTGCAATCAGTTGATAAAACATTGTCCTTTACAATTATAAAAGCTTTTTCTTTTAAATCTACTACTCTGCTAGCATGTCAGCAGACTGGGGTAGATCCTGCTGAAATCTATGTATTGAATGAATACACAATCCTTTTGAATCGGAAAAATATCGTTTTTGAATCGAAAATCGAATCGAAAAAATCGATATATTATCGAATTGTGACCCCAAGAATCGATATTGAATCGAATCATGGGACACCCAAAGATTCACAGCCATTATATATATATATATATATATATATATATATATATATATATATATATATATATATATATATATATATATATATATATATATATATATATATATATATATATATATATATATATATATATATATATATATATATATATATATATATATATATATATATATATATATATATATATATATATATATATATATATATATATATATCCATCCCGCTCTGGCTATCCAGACCACAGCAAAATGGATGAATATTCCTGTGCATCAAGGATCCTCAGGAAGTGATCACAAGATCACCTCCCGAGGGCCTGTCCACCATACACACTTAAAAAGGAAAAAAGATAAGTAAAAATTACAGGGCTTGATCAATACAGAACAATAATCACAAAAAAGCAAGTAAACCATGACAAAACTATATCAAAAGTGACACAAGAAAAACAATTGTAGTGTTGAATCAATACAAAAAATAATAACAGTTTAGTATTTCTTTAAATGACTACCAAGTTATGATTCAATATATGTCAGTAAAGGTTTCCAGGTTAATTCCCATTAATTCATCTTTGTAGAGTTTATAAATTTTATTTTTTCAGGAGTCATTACATTCACAAGTTCATTTAAGCAGTTCCTGAAGTTGGGTGCTGATAGAGTTTTCCAGTCTCTGAGAAAGAGTCTTTTGGCCAAGACCGTCCCAAGCAGCAACACACCTGTAATATGTTTTGGAAGCTTTTGTGCTTCTGAAGGCCACCCAAACAAGATCATATCCCTGTCAGGGACAATATTTCCCCAATATACCTCCGAGTGAAAAAAGAAAATGCTGGACCAAAATGATTGAATAATAGGACATCCCCAAAAGGAGTGAGACAGCGATCCTTCAGCAGGTTTACATTTATCACAAAGTGGAGATGTATCAGGATAAAATGTGTCATAAAACTTTAGAAAAGTAAAAACGATGAATCACGTTAAAGGGGAACATTATCACCAAACCTATGCAAGCGTCAATATATACCTTGATGGTGCAGAAACAAGACCATGTATTTTTTTAACCGATTTCCGAACTCTAAATGGGTGAATTTTGGCAAATTAAACGCCTTTCTGTTTATCGGTCTTTTAGCGATGACGTCAGAATGTGACGTCACCGAGGTAACACACCCGCCATTTTCATTTTCACATTACAAACACCGGGTCTCAGCTCTGTTATTTTCCGTTTTTTCGACTATTTTTTGGAACCTTGGAGACATCATGCCTCGTGGGTGTGTTGTCGGAGGGTGTAACAACACTAACAGGGAGGGATTCAAGTTGCACCACTGGCAAGAAATCTGCCGCCAGACCCCCATTGAATGTACCAGAGTGTCTTCACATTTGACCGGCGATGCTAAGACAGACATGGCACAGAGATGTATGGATAACCTGCAGATGCATTTGCAACCATTAAGTCAACCAAATCACAAAGGTGAGTTTTGTTGATGTTGTTGACTTATGTGCTAATCAGACATATTTGGTCGCAGCATGACTGCCAGCTAATCGATGCTAACATGCGACGCTAATCAATGCTAACATGCTATTTACGCTAGCTGTATGTACATTTAAAACTAAATACCCACATTTAAAGAGAAACAAACACTTACCAATCGACAGATTTAAGTTGCTCCAGTGTCACAAGATGCGAAAGTCCTGATCGTTTGGTCCGCACATTTTACCGCCGATGCCAATAAGGCAGCCATGCTATGGGCCACTTCATTAGGTACACCCATGCTATGGCCGAATAGCGTCAATAGCTATTTGCTCAATAGCTTCAATTTCTTCTTCAATTTCGTTTTCGCTATCTGCCTCCATACTCCGACCATCTGTTTCAATACATGCGTAATCTGTTGAATCGCTTAAGCCGCTGAGATCCGAGTCTGAATCCGAGCTAATGTCGCTATATCTTGCTGTGGTAACCGCC
This sequence comes from Nerophis ophidion, assembly GCF_033978795.1. Classification (NCBI taxonomy): domain Eukaryota; kingdom Metazoa; phylum Chordata; class Actinopteri; order Syngnathiformes; family Syngnathidae; genus Nerophis; species Nerophis ophidion. The sequence continues at coordinate 48,085,754 of NC_084628.1, forward strand.
ATGTTGTTTGTATTGGCAGCACTGTATGACGTCACAGGAAAATGGACAGTGGTTTCGAAGACAGCGAAAATAAGGCACTTTAAAGCTTTATTTAGGGATATTCCGGGAGGTGTAAAATTTTGAAAAAAACTTCAAAAAATACAACAAGCCACTGGGAACTGATTTTTATTGGTTTTAACTCTTTTGAAATTGTGATAATGTTCCCCTTTAAACTGTATAAGCCTATGTCTGCTGTTAATTGAGCACCAGGGGCGTCACTAGACCTAATACTGGGGCACAAATAATTCATGTGAGCATGCAAAGCGCGCAAGCAAAAACATTTTTAGCACTTATTTATCATAAAAAATACATAAATAGTGCTTTAAACTATGAAATCATATCAGGTGATGTTGTATGGATCTTTGATGAACCACCTGAAATTAACTAATGCATTTGACCTACTTGTGCACTTTTTTACTCCAGACTTCTAAACTGCTACTGGTAAATTTATCAATCAATGTTTATTTATATAGCCCCAAATCACAAATGTCTCAAAGGACTGCACAAATCATTACGACTACAACATCCTCGGAAGAACCCACAAAAGGGCAAGGAAAACTCACACCCAGTGGGCAGGGAGAATTCACATCCAGTGGGACACCAGTGACAATGCTGACTATGAGAAACCTTGGAGAGGACCTCAGAAGTGGGCAACCCCCCCCCCCCCTCTAGGGGACCGAAAGCAATGGATGTGGAGCGGGTCTAACATGATACTGTGAAAGTTCAATCCATAGTGGCTCCAACACAGCAGCGAGAGTTCAGTTCAAAGCGGATCCAAGACAGCAGCGAGAGTCCCGTCCACAGGAAACCATCCCAAGCGGAGGCGGATCAGCAGCGTAGAGATGTCCCCAACCGATACACAGGCGAGCGGTCCATCCTGGGTCCCGACGAGCGGTCCATCCTGGGTCTCGACTCTGGACAGCCAGTACTTAATCCATGGTCATCGGACCGGACCCCCTCCACAAGGGAGGGGGGGACATAGGAGAAAAAGAAAAGAAGCGGCAGATCAACTGGTCTAAAAAGGAGGTCTATTTAAAGGATAGAGTATACAGATGAGTTTTAAGGTGAGACTTAAATGCTTCTACTGAGGTAGCATCTCGAACTGTTACCGGGAGGGCATTCCAGAGTACTGGAGCTCGAACGGAAAACGCTCTATAGCCCGCAGACATTTTTTGGGCTCTAGGAATCACTAATAAGCCGGAGTCTTTTGAAGGCAGATTTCTTGCCGGGACATATGGTACAATACAATCAGCAAGATAGGATGGAGCTAGACCGTGTAGTATTTTATACGTAAGTAGTAAAACCTTAAAGTCACATCTTAAGTGCACAGGAAGCCAGTGCAGGTGAGCCAGTATAGGTATATATATGTATGTATATATGTATATAAAGGTATATACAGTATAGGTATATATGTATGTATATATGTATATAAAGGTATATACAGTATAGGTATATATGTATGTATATATGTATACAAAGGTATATACAGTATAGGTATATATGTATGTATATATGTATATAAAGGTATATACAGTATAGGTATATATGTATGTATATATGTATATAAAGGTATATACAGTATAGGTATATATGTATGTATATATGTATATAAAGGTATATACAGTATAGGTATATATGTATGTATATATGTATATAAAGGTATATACAGTATAGGTATATATGTATGTATATATGTATATAACGGTATATACAGTATAGGTGTATACAGTATAGGTATATATGTATGTATATATGTATATAAAGGTATATACAGTACAGGCGTAATGTGATCAAACTTTCTTGTTCTTGTCAAAAGTCTAGCAGCCGCATTTTGTACCAACTGTAATCTTTTAATGCTAGACAAGGGGAGACCCGAAAATAATACGTTACAGTAATCGAGACGAGACGTAACAAACGCATGGATAATGATCTCGGCGTCTTTAGTGGACAAAATGGAGCGAATTTTAGCGATATTACGGAGATGAAAGAAGGCCGTTCTAGTAACGCTTTTAATGTGTGACTCAAAGGAGAGAGTTGGGTCGAAGATAATACCCAGATTTTTTACCGAGTCGCCTTGTTTTATTATTTGGTTGTCAAATGTTAAAGTTGTATTATTAAATAGAGGTCGGTGTCTAGCAGGACCGATAATCAGCATTTCCGTTTTTTTGGCGTTAAGTTGCAAAAAGTTAGCGGACATCCATTGTTTATTTTCATTAAGACACGCTTCCAACTGACTACAGTCCGGCGTGTTGGTCAGCTTTAGGGGCATGTAGAAATAAAAGCAAAAAGGAAGAGCAATGAATCTTTTTGAAATATATATTGCAGTAATCATCTGCAAATTTAACATCTACAAAAGTAAAACAAAAAATAAAGCACCCCTACATCTCTGGGTTCTTTTATATTATTTAATTTCCATTAATGGCAATGTGGCTAATCCTATTTCAGATACACAAAACTATCAAATATACACAAAACAATAAAGCCACAGTAGTAGAATAAATGAACATCTGTTGTGTGTCTGTTCCGGGAATCATTTTCTGAGAAGTAAACTGTAATGTCTCCTTTTCATTTTTGCAAAGTGGTCAATCACTCTGGACAGACATGCAAATATTACAGTAACTGTTATACAGTTGACCAGTGGTTCCCAACTGCTGGCTCCTGACATAAAACCACACAACTCGACGGTTGACAGAGGTGGGTAGTAACACGCTACATTTACTCCGTTACATCTACTTGATTAACTTTTGGGATAAATTGTACTTCTAAGAGTAGTTTTTATGCAACATACTTTTACTTTTACTTGAGTATATTTATAGAGAAGAAACGCTACTTTTACTCCGTTCCATTTATCTACATTCAGCTCGTTACTCGCTACTTTTTTTTTTATCATTCTATTAATGTTTGTTTTGGTTTTTCAAAGTAGGATCTACACATGCCTGCGTTTCACCAATCAAATGCAGTCACTGGTGACCTTGGACCAATCAAACAAAACCAGGCGGTCACGTGACCGTCACACGTCGAATCCGACTTAAAAAAGTTGAAAAACTTATTGGGGTGTTACCATTTAGTGGTCAACTGTACGGAATATGTACTGTACTGTGCAATCTACTAATACAAGTTTCAATCAATCAATCAAAAGTGTAAAGGAAAAAAGACACTTTTTATTTCAACCGTACTTCCGTCAAAAGCCTAAAGACTGATCGTACAGTTCCTGTCTTCACAATAAAAGCGCCGCTCCATCGCGCCTGCGCTAACAAAATAAGAGTCTCCGAAAGCCAGCGCAAACAAGCTAGCAAGCTACGGAGTTTGCCGCCAATGTATTTCTTGTAAAGTGTATAAAAACCAATATAGAAGCTGGACAAATAAGATGCCAAAAACCAACGAGTTTCATGTGGTATTAGACAGGAAGGAAGAACTTTTTTTCTCCTCCATTTGAAAACGTGGACATTATCAGCACTATACTGTCTGATTCCAATCAATGCAAGTCATCAGAATCAGGTAATACACCAACTTATATTCTTGTCTTCATGAAAGATAGGAATCTATATGTTAAACATGCATGTATATTCATTAAAACACCTTCAACATGTCAACAAAAACTAAATAAATAAATATAAATTATATATATATATCCATCCATCTATCCCTCCATTTCCTACCGCTTATTCCCTTTTGAGGTCGCAGGGGGGGCGCTGGCACCTATCTCAGCTACAATTGGGCGGAAGGCGGTGTACACCCTGGACATATTAATACATATGATATATGTGTGTATGTATATGATACGTGTGTGTATGTATATATGAGGTAGATCACCTCGACTTGGTCATTTATTAAACAATTGATTGTCCTTGAAAATCTTTCATGTGGTATTAGACAGAAAGGAGGAACTTTTTTTTCTCCTCCATTTGAAAACGTGGACGTTATCAGCACTTTACTGTCTGATTCCAATCAATGCAAGTCATCAGAATCAGGTAATACACCAACTTATATTCTTGTCTTCATGAAAGATAGAAATCTATATGTTAAACATGCATGTATATTCATTAAAACACCTTCAACATGTCAACAAAAACGGCAAAATATATATATATATATATATATATATATATATATATTATATATATATATATATATATATATATATATATATATATATATATATATATGATGTGTGTGTGTATATATATATGAGGTAGATCACCTCGACTTGGTCATTTATCAAGTAATTGATTAACGTTGAAAAACTAATTTTTGGTGTTACCATTTAGTGGTCAATTGTAGGGAATATGTACTGTACTGTGCAATCTACTAATACAAGTTTCAATCAATCAATCAATCAATCAATAAATGCCTACTGAGCCTATGGTGCTGTTAAGTTATTGTGGCTCAATTTGCCTTTTTTTATTTTAATGTACTATTATTTAATATATATTATTGTTTTAGTTGCGTATGAGATATTCCTGGCTCTGAATTTGCTCATTGCTATTTTTATGTTTTTGTGCATTACTTGTTGCCGTAATGAGGTTACTCTTCAGTTACTCAGTACTTGAGTAGTTTTTTCACAACATACTTTTTACTTTTACTCAAATAAATATTTGGGTAACTACTCCTTACTTTTACTTGAGTAATACATCTCTAAAGTAACAGTACTCTTACTTGAGTACCGTTTTTGGCTACTCTACCCACCCCTGACGGTTGATAACCACACAACTTGAGAATTAATCTTTAGATTCATGATTTACATTGTAGATTGTCACTGAAGGCATCAAAACTATAAATGGAGAAGGAAGTTTGACAACCCTGCTGTACTGTGTCCCCCACTAACCGCCAACCTCTCTTCCCCCAGATTGACGCCTTACGAGTGGTACAACCCCCACCCCTGCCTGAAGGGCCGCTGCAACCTGCTCATCAACCAGTACTCCCTGGGCAACAGCTTGTGGTTTCCCGTGGGAGGTTTCATGCAGCAAGGATCCACCATCGCTCCCAGGGCGCTCTCCACACGCTGTGTCAGCGGAGTTTGGTTAGTTAAGTAGCTCCGATCAAGACACGCTGGGGTTTCTCTGCCAAAAGATATGAGTTGCCAAATGTAAAAGTTCAGTCATATTTTGATTTACTTCTCGGGTTGAATCTACTTTTCTCGATTTAACTCACTTTTCTCAATTCCGTTCATTGTCAAACGCGGAAGTGCAGCATTTAGGTTTAGATTTAACATATACATTTATATCTAGCATATATATTTATATTTAACTATCAGGTTTGGATTCAACATTTAGGTTAAGATTCAACATTTAGATTTAAATCGAGCATATATATTTATATTTAGCATTTTGGTTTAGATTTCATAATTTAGATTAAGATTCAACATATAAATGCATATTTAACATATATATTTATATCTAGCATATGCATTTATCTTTAAGATTTAGGTTTAAATTTAACATTTATATAACTATATTTATATCTAGCATATAGATTTATATCCCGCATATTTATTTATATTTAACATTTAGGTGTAAATTTAACATTTCGTTAAAGATTCAACAGATATATTTATATTTAACACATATATTTATATGTAGCATATTTATATTTAACATTTAGGTTAAGATTCATCATATAGATTTTTATCTAGCATATTTATTTATATTTAACATTTAGGTTTAGATTTAAAATTTATGTTAAGACTCTACATATAGATTTATATCTAGCATATTTATTTATATATAGCATATTTATTTGTATTTAGCATTTAGGTTTAAATTTAACATTTATGTTAAGATTCAACATATGGATTAATATCTACCATATAGATTTATATCTAGAATACTTATTTATATTCAACATTTAGGTTTAGATTTAACATTTAGGATAAGATTTATATATATAAGTGTGTGTGTGTGTGTGTATATATGTGTGTGTGTGTGTATATATATGTGTGTGTGTGTATATATATATACATATATATATATATACATACACACACACACACACACCCATCTACACACACATATATATATATATATATATATACACACACATATATACACACATATATGTGTGGTTTCAGTGAGAAAAGGGTGGTAATAAGTCGGCTCTTACCATAGACATGAGCGGAGAGCTTGCGTCGTTTCTCGTGCCCCTGTCAAAGAGGCAGCTGCGGACTCTCTTGCCTCCTCCGACCGGCCGCCCCCCCAACGTGGGATGCTTCCACCGTGGAGGAGGGGGAAAAAAAAATCTCAGCCCGGCCCCAACGGCTGCCTTCGCTTCGCTTCGTCGAGAAACGTGGCTTCCCTCAGAGACGCTGGCGGTAACCACACCCGTGGCCAAACCCCTCCGACTTTCAGCTACAACTATATAATCTCACTAAAACACTAGTAACACAATAAGCAGATAAGGGATTTTCCAGGATTATCCTAGTAAATGTGTCTGATAACGTCTGAATCACTCCCACTGCCCTTGTCTTTTTTTCTTCTTCTTCTTGTCCTTCACTCTCCCTTTCCTCATCCACGAATCTTTCATTCTCGCTCAAATTTATGAGGAAATATTCGCTTTCTCGGTCCGAATCGCTCTCGCTGCTGGTGGCCATGATTGTAAACAATGTTCAGATGTGAGGAGCTCCACAACCCGTGACGTCACGCGCACATCGTCTGCTACTTCCGCTACAGGCAAGGCTTTTTTATTAGCGACCAAAAGTGGTGAACTTTATGGTGGATGTTCTCTACTAAATCCTTTCAGCAAAAATATGGCAATATGGCGAAATGATGAAGTATGACACATAGAATGGACCTGCTATCCCCGTTTGAATAAGAACATCTCATTTCAGTAGGCCTTTAAGATGCGTAGCAAAGCCCAACATGAATTTTGACTGTCCTCCGCAGGTGGGCCTTCACCTTAATCATCATCTCCTCCTACACCGCCAACCTGGCCGCCTTCCTGACCGTTCAGAGGATGGAGGTGCCCATCGAGTCGGTGGACGACCTGGCCGACCAGACGGCCATAGAGTACGGCACCATGCACGGGGGCTCCACCATGACTTTCTTCCAGGTCAGGGTTCAGGCACACCCGTGCGGATGATGGACTAAATGGAATGAATGAGACACGCGGTTACTTTAGTCCAGGGGTCACCAACGCGGGCACCAGGTCGCCCGTAAGGACCAGATGAGTCGCCCGCTGGCCTGTTCTAAAAATAGCTCAAATAGCAGCACTTACCAGTGAGCTGCCTCTATTTTTTAAATTATATTTATTTACTAGCAAGCTGGTCTCGCTTTGCTCGACATTTTTAATTCTAAGAGAGACAAAACTCAAATAGAATTTGAAAATCCAAGAAAATATTTTAAAGACTTGGTCTTCACTTGTTTGAATAAATTCATTTATTTTTTTACTTTGCTTCTTATAACTTTCAGAAAGACAATTTTAGAGTAAAAATACAACCTTAAAAATGATTTTAGGATTTTTAAACACATATACCTTTTTACCTTTTAAATTCCTTCCTCTTCTTTCCTGACAATTTAAATAGTATTCAAGTATCTTTTTTATTTTTTATTATCAATCAGTCAATCAATGTTCATTTACATAGCCCTAAATCACTTGTGTCTCAAAGGGCTGCACAAACCACAACACAAACCACTACGATTATAAAGAATAATAAATACATTTTAATTTAATTCTTCATTTTAGCTTCTGTTTTTTCGACAAAGAATATTTGTGAAATATTTCTTCAAACTTATTATGATTAGAATTCAAAAAAAAAATTCTGGCAAATCTAGAAAATCTGTAGAATCAAATTTAAATCTTATTTCTAGGTCTTTTGAATTTCTTTTAAAATTTTTGTTCTGGAAAATCTAGAAGAAATAATGATTTGTCTTTGTTAGAAATATAGCTTGGTCCAATTTGTTATATATTCTAACAAAGTGCAGATTGGATTTTAACCTATTTAAAACATGACATCAAAAATATGTATGTATTCAGTGTTTCAAAAAAATATAAATATCATTAATTATTAATAACATAGAGTTAAAGGTAAATTGAGCAAATTGGCTTATTTCTGGCAATTTATTGAAGGGTGTATCAAACTGGTAGCCCTTGGCATTAATCAGTACCCAAGAAGTAGCTCTTGCTTTCAAAAAGGTTGGTGACCCCTGATCTAAATCTGGAAAATCTGTGGAATCAAATTTAAATCTTATTTCAACGTCTTTTAAAACTCTTAAAATTTCTGTTCTGGAAAATCTAGAAGAAATAAGGATTTGTTTTTGTTAGAAATATAGCTTGGTCCAATTTGTTATATATTCTAACAAAGTGCAGATTGGATTTTAACCTATTTAAAACATGTCATCAAAATTCTAAAATTAATCTTAATCAGGAAAAATGACTAATGATGTTCCATAAATCCATCCATTCATTTTCTACCGCTTATTCCCTTTGGGGTCGCAGGGGGCGCTGGTGCCTATCTCAACTACAATCGGGCAGAAGGCGGTGTACACCCTGGACAAGTCGCCACCTCATTGCAGATGTTCCATAAATTATTTTTTTAATTTTTTCTAAAAGATTCCAATTAGCTAGTTTTTCTCTTAATTTTTTTCGGTTGAATTTAGAATTTTAAAGAATCGAAATTGAAGATAAACTATGTTTCCAAATTGAATTTTCATTTTTTCCCGATTTCTCCTCTTTTAAACCGTTCAATTGAGTGTTTTTTTCATCATTTATTCTCTACAGAAAACCTTCCGTAAAAGGAAAAAAAAATGTATGACAGAATGACAGACAGAAATACCCATTTTTTATATATATATATATATATATATATATATATATATATAGATTTATTTATTAAAGGTAAATTGAGCAAATTGGCTATTTCTGGCATTTTAAGTGTGTATCAAACTGGTAGCCCTTCACATTAATCAGTTCCCAAGAAGTAGCTCTTGCTTTCAAAAAGGTTGGTGACCTCTGCACTAAATCTAGAAAATCTGTAGAATCAAATTTAAATCTTATTTCAAAGTCTTTTGAATTTCTTTTAACATTTTTGTTCTGGAAAATCTAGAAGAAATAATGATTTGTCTTTGTTAGAAATATATCTTGGTCCAATTTGTTATATATTCTAACAAAGTGCAGATTGGATTTTAACTTATTTAAAACATGTCATCAAAATTCTAAAATCTTAATGAGGAAAAATTACTCATGATGTTCCATAAATCCATCCATCCATTTTCTACCGCTTATTCCCTTTGGTGTCACAGGGGGCGCTGGTGCCTATCTCAACTACAATCGGGCAGAAGGTGGTGTACACCCTGGACAAGTCACCACCTCATTGCAGATGTTCCATAAATTATTTTTTAAATTTTTACTAAAAGATTCCAATTAGCTCGTTTTTCTCTTTTTTTTTTTCGGTTGAATTTTGAATTTTAAAGAGTCGAAATTGAAGATAAACTATGTTTCAAAATTCAATTTTAATTTTTTTCGTGTTTTTCCTCTTTTAAACTGTTCAATTAAGTGTTTTTTTCATAATTTATTCTCTACAGAAAACCTTCCATAAAAAGAAAAAAAATGTATGACAGAATGACAGACAGAAATACCAATTTTTTTATATATATATAGATTTATTTATTAAAGGTAAATTGAGCAAATTGGCTATTTCTGGCAATTTATTTAAGTGTGTATCAAACTGGTAGCCCTTGGCATGAATCAGTACCCAAGAAGTAGCTCTTGCTTTCAAAAAGGTTGCTGACCCCTGCTTTAATCAAAGGGTCAATGGCGATGTTCCCCGCTCGCCTTCCTCCGACCACAAGTGCGATCTGTTTCCTGCCTCTTTTTTTAAAACTCAATAGCGGCCTCCTGTTAGCGAAGCAGCCACCGTGAGCTCAGCAGGAAGTCGAGTACGAGGCAGTGAAGGATGACATGGAGTCAAGTAGCATCTTGCATGGCCGCCTTGTTGTCCGCTCCACTGTTGATGATGCCGGCGAAGACGGAGGGAAAGGAAAGAGGAGGACAAGTTAGAATGCTAACTGTTGTGCATTCAAGGTGACGACGTGTGCAGCAATGCTACTTCCCGCTCAAAGAAGTCTTTGTTTAAAACTACGTAGCTTTGTTTACTGCAGGGGTCACCAACCTTTTTGAAAGCAAGAGCTACTTCTTGGGTACTGATTAATGCCAAGGGCTACCAGTTTGATACACACTTCAATAAATTGCCAGAAATAGCCAATTTGCTCAATTTACCTTTAATAAATAAATCTATATATATAAAAATGGGTATTTCTGTCTGTCATTCGGTCATACATTTTTTTTCCTTTTGCGGAAGGTTTTTTGTAGAGAATAAATGACGAAAAAAACATTTAATTGAACGGTTTAAAAGAGGAGAAAACGGGGAAAAAAATGAAAATTAAATTTTGAAACATAGTTTATCTTCAATTTCGACTCTTTAAAATTCAAAATTCTACCGAAAAAAAGTAGAGAAAAACTAGCTAATTCGAATCTTTTTGAAAAAAATTAAAAAAACAATTTATGGAACATCATTAGTAATTTTTCTGGATTAAGATTAATTTTAGAATTTTGATGACATGTTTTAAATAGATTAAAATCCAATCTGCACTTTGTTAGAATATATAACAAATTGGACCAAGCTATATTTCTAACAAAGACAAATCATTATTTCTTCTAGATTTTCCAGAACAAAAATTTTAAAAGACATTGAAAAGACGTTGAAATAAGATTTAAATTTGATTCTACAGATTTTCTAGATTTGCCGGAATAATCTTTTTGGATTTTAATCATAATAAGTTTGAAGAAATGTTTCGCAAATATTCTTCGTCGAAAAAACAGAAGCTAAAATCAAGAATTAAATAAAATGTATTTATTATTCTTTACAATAAAAAAAAAAATACTTGAACATTGATTTAAATTGTCAGGAAAGAAGAGGAAGGAATTTAAAAGGTAAAAAGGTATATGTGTTTAAAAATCCTAAAATCATTTTTAAGGTCATATTTTTTCTTTAAAATTGTCTTTCTGAAAGTTATAAGAAGCAAAGTAAAAAAAAACTAATGAATTTATTTAAACAAGTGAAGACCAAGTCTTTAAAATACTTTCTTGGATTTTGAAATTCTATTTGAGTTTTGTCTCTCTTAGAATTAAAAATGTTGAGCAAAGCGAGACCAGCTTGCTAGTAAATAAATGAAATTAAAAAATAGAGGCAGCTCACTGGTAAGTGCTGCTATTTGAGCTATTTTTAGAACAGGCCAGCGGGCGACTCATCTGGTCCTTACGGGCGACCTGGTTCCTGCGTTGGTGACCCCTGGTTTACAGTAACACTGTCCGGAAAAAATCAAATATCCGTACTCGGGTCAAACTGTCGCCATCGTTATACTCTGCAAAAAGTCAGTGTTCAAAAACAAGAAAAAAAAAATACAAAAATGAGAGGTATTTTATTTGAACTAAACTAAATTATCTGCCAAGAAAATTTGGCTTGTCAAGACTTTCCAAAACAAGTAAAATGAGCTAACCTCAATGACGCCATAAATACCTTCAAATAAGTATATTCTCACTAATAACAAGTACACTTTTCTTGGTGGAAATAAAAATCTGACCTTTTTGCTCAATATGTTGAAAAATATTGTTAAATTAAGTAAAAGTTAGTGCCATTGTCTCAACATAATTATATGCAGTTGGCATCACATTTCTTCAAACCAGCAAACTTATACTAAAAACTAATTTATTGTTCTTAATGGAAAGGCAACAACTCTCGGGGTCTTCTAGCCGCTCAGGCAAATCATATTGTCTAAAAATGCATTTTCCATGACATCATCGCGCCAAGTGCGTGTTCTTTCAGTCAATCAGTGCACATAAATACAACCCGGCCAAAATGTGTTTAGTTGAAATTTGGAAGAATTTATCTGAATGTGCATGAACTACAGTATTTCTGTTCAAAATAGTTTGAAATGTTAAATGTTTAAATAGTAACTGTACTGTGCCGACTGTACTAATATATGAGTACGTGTTTTCTATTGTTTCATTGAAAATAAAACAGCAAAGTCCATCTGTTTTAATTATGAGACACAATTGTCTCAAAATCATGATTTTTTTCATGCTTGTACTAAGAAATGATTACTTTAAATAAGTAGTTTTATACTTGTGAGTGTTGATGACACCGCTTTGCAAGACTTGATATTCTAGTTTCAAGCATGTTTTACTCAATATAGCTCATCAAATCTCAGCAACAAGCTGTAATATCTTACTGACATCATTTAGGACCTAAACACTTAAAACAAGTAAAACACTCGGACATAAAATCTGCTTAGTGAGAAGAATGATCTTATCAGACGGAGAATAAGCAAATATCAGCCTTATTTGAGATATTTCATCCTACTTAGATTTCAGTTTTTGCAGTGTACTTTTTATTAACTGTACAGGCAAACATTTAAATGACATTTTAACTATTACATTTAACATTGAATGCCATGAAAATAAGTTAAATGGTGTTTTAATGTTGTCCTGCACTGCAAAAACTGAAATCTAAGTAAGATGAAATATCTCAAACAAGAAAAAAAAAAATACAAAAATGAGGGGTATTTTACTTGAACTAAGCAACATTTTCTGCCAATAGAACAAGAAAATTTGGCTTGTCAAGACTTTCCAAAACAAGTAAAATTAGCTAACTTCAATGAACCCAAAAATACCTCAAAATAAGTATATTCTCACTAATAACAAGTGTACTACTACAGTATACGAGTACGTACTTTCTATTGTTTCATTAAAATAAAAACGGCAAAGTCTATTTGGCTGTCATCTGTTTTAATGAGAAACAATTGTGTCAAAGTCATGATTTTGTTTTACATTCTTGAAATAAGAAATTCTTACTTTAAAAAGTAGTTTTATACTTGTGAGTGTTGATGACACAGCTTTGCAACATTTGATATTCTCCTTTCAAGCATGTTTTACTCAATATAGGTCATCAAATCTCAGCTACAAGCTGTAATATCTTACTGACATCATTCAGGACCTAAACACTTAAAACAAGTAAAACACTCTAACATAAAATCTTATGTACGGCCGGGCAAGTCCCAGGATGCCCAAAATGTCCATAACACACCCAGCCGAGTCCCATGGGGAGAGGGGATGAAAGTTGGAAAAGTCAGCAAAAGTCCCAAAAATGTTGAAAATACCTACACAGGTTCGAGTCCCACAAGTTCTGCCGCCGGCCGGGATGCACAAAATGTCCAAAACGCGCCCAGCAAAGTCCCACGGGAAGGTGGGGAGAAAAGTGACAAAAGTCGGGGAAATGTTCAAAAGTCCCACCCGGGTTCGAGTGTGCACTCAAACTCAAACTTGAACCCGGTTGGGACTCGAACCTGGGTAGGTATTTAGAACATTTTGGGGGACTTTTGCCGACTTTTCTCATTTTCCCCCCTACTTCCCGTGGGACTTTGCTGGGTGCGTTTTGGACATTTTTTGTATCCCAGGACTTGTGTGGCCGGCGGCAGGACTCGTGGGACTGGAACCCCGGGGAGTTATTTTGGACACAATTGGGACTTTTGAACATTTTGGCCGCCTTTTCCCCCTCTTCTTCCCCACCTTCCTGTGCACCATTGCTGGCTGTGTTTTGGACACTTGGACAAAAACAGTTTCAAGCATATTTTACTCAAAATAGGTCATAAAATGTCTGAAACAAGCTGTAGTATCTTACTGAGATCATTTAGGACCTAAACCCTTAAAACAAGTAAAAGACTCGAACATAAAATCTGCTTAGTGAGAAAAATTATCTTACCAGACAGAAAATAGGCAAATATCAGCCTTATTTGAGATATTTCCTCTTACTTAGTTACAGTTTTTGCAGTGTATAATTCGCTCCTTGATAAGTTTCCCAGGAAGAGGGTCAAGTAAACATGTTTGTTTTATTCCATTTTCACGTTGTTACAATTCCTTTAATGTTATTTCCTCAAAACGACTTTACCGCTACACTTGGGGTGAGGTTTATATTGGGAAATTCTTGGACCGGGACTATAAGTGGTCTGATGATAATGCAAATGTTTTCTGGCAGAACTCTCGCTACCAGACCTACCAGCGGATGTGGAACTTCATGCACTCCAAGCAGCCCAGCGTGTTTGTGAAGAGCACCGAGGAAGGCATCGCCCGCGTCCTCAACTCCAACTACGCCTACCTACTGGAGAGCACCATGAACGAGTACTACCGCCAGAGGAACTGTAATCTCACGCAGATCGGCGGGCTGCTCGACACCAAGGGCTACGGAATCGGCATGCCGTTGGGTAAGTGTGTGTGTGTGTGTGTGTGTTGTGTGTGTGTGTGTGTGTGTGTGTGTGCGTGTGTGTGTGTGGGAGGGACTGACGAAATGTAGCGATTGATTTATTATTTTTTTTAAGCAGAAAAGTTAAGTGTACCATACCACAGGGGTCACCAACGCGGGCACCAGGTCGCCCGTAAGGACCAGATGAGTCGCCCGCTGGCCTGTTCTAAAAATAGCTCAAATAGCAGCACTTACCAGTGAGCTGTCTCTAATTTTTAAATTGTATTTATTTACTAGCAAGCTGGTCTCGCTTTGCTCAACATTTTTAATTCTAAGAGAGACAAAACTCAAATAGAATTTGAAAATCTAAGACAATATTTTAAAGACTTGGTCTTCACTTGTTTAAATAAATTCATTTTTTTTTTTTACTTTGCTTCTTATAACTTTCAGAAAGACAATTTTAGAACCTTAAAAATGATTTTAGGATTTTTAAACACATATACCTTTTAAATTGTGAATTATATTTATATAGCGCTTTTCTCGAGTGACTCAAAGCGCTTTTACATAGTGAAAGCCAATGTAAAAGTGGGGCGGCATGGCGTAGTGGGTAGAGCGGCCGTGCCAGAAACCTGAGGGTTGCAGGTTCGCTTCCCACCTATGGACATCCAAATCGCTGCCGTTGTGTCCTTGGGCAGGACACTTCACCCTTTGCCCCCGGTGCCGCTCACACTGGTGAATGAGTGATGAATGAATGATTGGTGGTGGTCGGAGGGGCCGTAGGTGCAAACTGGCAGCCACGCTTCCGTCAGTCTACCCCAGGGCAGCTGTGGCTACAGATGTAGCTTACCACCACCATCGTGTGAATGAATGATGGGTTCCCACTTCTCTGTGAGCGCTTTGAGTATCTAATAATAGAAAAGCGCGATATAAATCTAATCCATTATTATTATTATTATTATTATCTAAGTTACATTTAAAGCAGTGTGGGTACCACTGGGAGCAGGTGGGTAAAGTGTCTTGCCCAAAGACACAACGGTAGTGACTAGGATGGTGAAAATGGGGATCGAACCTGGAACCCTCAAGTTGCTGGCACGGTCACTCTACCAACTGAGTTATACCGCTATCCTTCCTCTTCTTTTCTGACAATTTAAATCAATGTTCAAGTATTTTTTTTTTTATTGTAAAGAATAATAAATACATTTTAATTTAATTCTTCATCCAGGCTCGGGATCTTTCTGTGTGGAGTTTGCATGTTCTCCCCGTGAATGCGTGGGTTCCCTCCGGGTACTCCGGCTTCCTCTCACCTCCAAAGACATGCACCTGGGGATAGGTTGATTGGCAACACTAAATTGGCCCTAGTGTGTGAATGTTGTCTGTCTATCTGTGTTGGCCCTGCGATGAAGTGGCGACTTGTCCAGGGTGTACCCCGCCTTCCGCCCGATTGTAGCTGAGATAGGCGCCAGCGCCCCCCCCGACCCCGAAAGGGAATAAGCGGTAGAAAATGGATGGATGGATGTTTCGACAAAGAGTATTTGTGAAATATTTCTTCAAACTTATTATGATTAAAATAAAAATAAAAATATTCTGGCAAATCTAAAAAATCTGTAAAATCAAATTTAAATCTTATTTCAAAGTGGATTTTAACCTATTTAAAACATGTCATCAAAATTCTAAAATTAATCTTAATCAGGAAAAATTGCTAATGATGTTCCTTCTATAAGTTATTTTTTTTATTTTTTCAAAAAGATTCGAATTACTTAGTTTTTCTCTTTATTTTTTTCGGTTGAATTTTGAATTTTAAAGAGTCGAAATTGAAGATAAACTATATTTCAAAATATAGTATATAGTATATTTAATTCTTCATTTAACTTCTGCTTTTTGACGAAGAATATTGTGAAATATTTCTTCAAACTCATTATGATTAAAATTAAAAAAAAATATTCTGACAAATCTAGAAAATCTGTAGAATCAAATTTAAATCTTATTTCAGTCTTTTGAATTTCTTTTAACATTTTTGTTCTGGAAAATCTAGAAGAAATAATGATTTGTCTTTGTTAGAAATATAGCTTGGTCCAATATGTTATATATTCTAACAAAGTGCAGATTGGATTTTA
>NC_084628.1:48107133-48114633 GCF_033978795.1 Nerophis ophidion
CCAAACGTTTTTAGCGCAATCTAGCTTTGAATATGAGCGGCTGACCGCTCATGTTTGGTGAAGTTTCTTTGCAAATTCTTTAGGTCACAAAATCCCATTTGAGTCCACACAGTTCCACAAGTTGAAAAAAGAAGGCAAGGAAAGCAGAAAATCCACAAAGCCAGTCTTTTCACGTATACTACTCCGTTTGGAAAGAGTAACTATTTGTCCTGCTGATTGAAACAAATCATTCAGATCCGGCTTTGGTCCTCCTTTAGTAATCATCTCCTGCTCCGCTTGAAAGTCCACTTTAGAAAACTGTTTAAGTGCGGAAATGTGGTCATCCATGTTGAAGGTCAAGGTGCACGAGACTGAAAAAATAAGTCGCTGTGGCACTTTCCCGCTGAGGCCACCGTATATCTGGGATCATGAGCGCCCCACCCCTATCGTGAGGCACGAGAACTGTTTGCCTCACCGCAGACTTTTTTCTCTGCCGTTTTGACAGCTCAAGCAACACACAAAACATGTTACTCGCTATGGCACTTGACTCTCGTTACGCCACCGTATGTCTCTGATCATGAGCGCCCCGCCCCTATCGTGAGACACGAGAACTGTTTGCCTCACCGCAGACTTTTTTCTCCACAGTAAGTCTTTGCTGTCGTCCAGCATTCTGTTTTTGTATACTTTGTAGCCAGTTCAGTTTTAGTTTCCTTCTGCATAGCCTTCTCTAAGCTTCAATGCCTTTTCTTAGGGGCACTCACCTTTTGTTTATTTTTTTGTTTAAGCATTAGACACCTATTTACCTGCACCCTGCCTCCCACTGTTTCCGACATCCAACAAACCTGCTGCCACCTACTGATATGGAAGAGTATTACACGGTTACTCTGTCCAACTCGAGACAGCACCGACACTCAACAACAACACATACTTTGCAGACTAGAATTACTGCTTTGCAAATAATATTTTTAACCCAAATAAGTGAAATTAGTTGATCTCCCACGGCACACCAGACTCTATCTCACGTCACAGTGGTTGAAAAACACCGGTCTAGGCATAGTAATACAAACTTGAAAATTATCTGTTTTGGTTACACGTATTAATTACGAAAAATTATATTTATCTGTGATTAATTTTGAGTTAACTATGAACAAACTGTGATTATTTACGATTAAATATATGTATCTTTTGACGGACATAAATTTAATATAACCTTGGGCAGAGGTGTCCAAAGTGCGGCCCGGGGGCCATTTGTGGCCCACAGGTCATTTTTTAACGACCCCACAGCACATTATAAAAATATTATAAAAAAAAAAAACATAAAAAGTTTAATAAAAGAGCCAACAGGTGAAATGTAACAAGAAAATGTTGCAATGTTGATTCTAATAACACAAAGCTGCCATGCAGGCTGTTTCTTTCTTTAAAAAATAATAATGAATCAAAATCAATGTCATTATGAATTATTGACCTATTCAAGGCTCCAATAAAGTCACATTAAATATTCCACTTTGAGATATTCTTTGGGGAAAATTTTGCACATTTTGTGTTTGCTATGTAAAAAAGTAAGATGTTTTTTTTGTTTGTTTGTTTTAAAAAGGGTCTAAAACAAACAAACAAAAAACATAAACAACAATAAAACTTATAATCTTAAATTGATCTGGAGGTTATTGTGTTAAAAGTAAACAGGTCATAAAATGTATAATTTTCTTTTAACACTTTAATGAGTTGGACCCTTTTCGATCCCCAAATTTTTTGTGTGATTTGTTTTCAAGTGTCATGTCTAAAAAAAAAAAATAATGAATTAAAATCAATGTTGTTATGAGTTATTGACCTTTTTAAGGCTCCAATTATTATATCATCTCAAATATTCCACTTAAAAATGCTCTTTTTGTCAAACCCCTGTTTTTTATGGAAAAAAACACAAAATATAATATTTTCACCCGATAACATTTTTAAGTGGAATATTTGAGATTACATAATAATTGGAGCCTTAAAAAGGTCAATAACTCATAACAACATTGATTTTAATTCATTATTTTTTCTTTTAGACATGACACTTGAAAACAAATCACAAAACAAAAATTGGGGGATCGAAAAGGGTCCAACTCATTAAAGTGTTAAAAAATAAATTATACATTTTATTAAGTGTTTCTTTTTAACACAATAACCTCCAGATCAACTTAATATTATAAGTTTTATTGTTGTTTATGTTTTTTGTTTGTTTGTTTTAGGCCTTTAAAAAAAAAAAAGTTTACTTTTTTTACATAGCAAACACAAAATATGCAACATTTTCCCCAAAGGATATCTTAAAATGGAATATTTAATGTGACTTTATTGGAGCCTTTATTGGTTTTTAAAATAAAAAATATCCAAATGGCATTTGCTTGCTTTAATTTTTCAGTGTGCGGCCCTCGGTGGGAAAAGTTTGGACACCTCTGACCTTGGGGGTTAACTTTTATTAAAAAATAAAAAAATGTATGTACCTCTTGCTTATGTTCCACTGTACCCCCGCAGGCCTGGGCATGGAGAACATCGGCGGCATCTTCGTGGTTCTGGTGTGCGGCCTGCTGGTGGCCATCTTCATGGCGGTGCTAGAGTTTGTGTGGATGCTGAGACGCACGCCGAGAAGCGAGGTGAGAGAGGAATATTTAACGTGCATCTGCTTTGTCTCCTTCTGCCCCCACTGGCACCCTCACCCTGCCCGTGGGGCTGCCAGACTCCTGCCCCCTCCACACACACACACACACACACACACACACACACGTGACATGTAGGCGTCTTCTTCCAGACGCAATCAGCACAAAAACCAAAGATTTACCTCACTGAAACACGCATATGTGTATTATTCTCCACTGGAGTCCTAATGTATTGCATTGACCAGGGGTGTCCAAAGTGAGGCTCGGGGGACATTTGCGGCCCACAGCTAATTGTTTACCGGCCCGCCACACATTCTGGAAATTTTATTGCAAAAATAAAAAAAGACATGAAAAAAAAAGTGGAACGAGGATAAATCTAACTAGAAAAAGTTGCTATTTTTTCCACACAAATGTTTTTGTCTATCTTTATTTTTCTTTTTTTGCATTGCTCAAAAAAAAGTTAAAAAAAAAAGTATATTATAATGAATTATTGATCTATTTCAAAGCTCCAATTACTTCAAATGTTTCACTTGAAAATGTTGTATGTGGAAAATATTGCATATGTTGTGTGTTTGCCATATAAATACAATCTTTTCTTTCACAAAAGAGCATAAAACAAACAAAACAGTTTAAACGTAAAATCAACAGATATACCTAAAGTTGATCTCATAACTTAAATGTTGAAAAGTAAAAAAATAATAATAATAAAAATGTATCCATTTATGAGTGGGGTACCATTTGGATCCCAAAGATATTTAGTGGGATTTTATTTATCTTTTCTCTGTTTTTACTCAAAAATAATAATTAAAATCGATGGCGTCTTGCATTATTGATCTTTTTAGGCCTCCTATTACTTCTCATCAAATATTGCTTTTTGTATGTTTTGGGCGGTCGGGGAAATACTGCATTACTATAAAAAAACATTTTTTTCTTTGACAAAAAAGGCATTTTTTTACTTTATATCAACATGAAGTTGATATAGAGATTTAGTATAAACGATAAATAAATAAATAAATAAAACATAATTTGACTTGTTTTCAACATTTTAATGACTGAGACCCTGTATGGACCCCGGGAGCCCTTAAAGTAAATTTTAAAAAATATATATAAAAAAATAAAATACATATAAACAAATTTAAAATATATATATATATATATATACATATGTATGTATATGTATATGTATATATATATATATATATGTATATATATATATATATATATATATATATATTATTTTTTTTGTCATGGTTTGAAAATGAAAAATATAAAAAAAAAAAAATTCTGTGTGCGGCCCTCAGTGGAAAAAGTTTGGACACCCCTGGCATAGACTTAAGTATGTCCTTCTAAATGTCAAGTGAATTATTGGTGCTGGCAGCCGTAGCCTTTTTTTCCATCACCTTTTGTTCCAGCTATTATAACTCAAGTTATTTGGTCAGAGTACATATTTGGTCATGGCTGTGAAACAAAGGAATGTCGCCTCCTGTTATTGCCGTTTTGTAGCCAGCTTTGCCTTCTTCCAAAAAAAGCTGTTCGCTGGTTTCTTACATTTAAAAAAAAAAATGTACCTAGACTCTAGCAAAATGTGATATACTATGTGATGCCTTTAAAATGATACTAGATTATTGTTTTGGATTTTTTTTTTTTTTAAATGGACCACACTGTGATTTTTAATTCAATAAACATACAGTGTGTGAATGTCAACTTGTGAGTCCTTTCTTTTCAGTACTAGAGAGAAGTCTTTCACTTCAAGGTGTCTGTTTTTGGTTTATATAATGTAAGCTTAATGTTGAAAACATACACCGTATTTCCTTGAATTGCCGCCGGGTATATAGTATGCACCTGTCTAGAATTACTGCCGGGTCAAACTCCTTTCGCTAAATAATTAGTGCATGCTTAGCATTACCGCCGGTTTAGGATTAACGTCGGGTCGAACTCGTTTCGCAAAATATTATTTTTATTAGCGCATGTCTAGAATTTCCGCCGGGTCAAACTCGTCACGTCACGAGTGACACTTCACCTGTCATCATTTTCAAAATGGAGGAGGCTGATTTCAATCATTTCAAATCGCATAAAGGGAAGAAGATTAAGAGCTATTCAATAGGATTTAAGGTCCAAACTATTGAATATGATAAAAACTCGTTATTTGTATAAAAGACACCTGTCCACAGCCTCAAACAGTCAGACTCCAAACCTCACTATGGCCAAGAACAAAGAGCTGTCGAAGGACACCAGGAAAAGAATTGTAGACCTGCACCAGACTGGGAAGAGTGAATCTATAATAGACAAGCAGCTTGGATTGAAAAAAATCAACCGTGGGAGCAATTATCAGAAAATGGAAGACATAAAAGACCACTGATAATCTCCCTTGATCTGGGGCTCCACGCAAGATCTCATCCTGTGGGGTCAAATGATCATGAGAACGGTGAGCAAAAATCCCAGAACCACACGGGGGGACCTGGTGAATGACCTGCAGAGAGCTGGGACCAAAGTAACAAAGGTTATCATCAGTAACACACCACGCCGACAGGGAATCAAATCCTGCAGTGCCAGACGTGTCCCCCTGCTTAAGCCAGTGCATGTCCAGGCCCGTCTGAAGTTTGCCAGAGAGCACATGGGAGAATGTCATGTGGTCAGATGAAACCAAAATAGAACTTTTTGGTATAAACTCAACTGGTGGTGTTTGGAGGAAGAAGAATACTGAGTTGCATCCCAAGAACACCACACCTACTGTGAAGCATGGGGGTGGAAACATCATGCTTTGGGGCTGTTTTTCTGCTAAGGGGACAGGACGATTGATCCGTGTTAAGGAAAGAATGAATGGGGCCATGTATCCTGAGATTTGGAGCCAAAACCTCCTTCCATCAGCTTTGAATGGTTGACCAAATACTTATTTTCCACTATAATTTACAAATAAATTATTTAAAATTCCTACAATGTGAATCGTCACATTGTCTCTCACAGTTGAAGTGTACCTATGATGAAAATTACAGAACTATGTCATTTTAAGCGGGAAAACTTGCACAATCGCTGGCTGACTAAATACTTTTTTGCCCCTGTGTGTGTGTGTGTGTTTGTGTGTGTGTGTGTGTGTGTGTGTGTGTGTGTGTGTGTGTGTGTGTGTGTGTGTGTGTGTGTGTGTGTGTGTGTGTGTATTTTTCATGGAAAACTATTTTAACACAAACCTTTTTTTTCCAGCACCTTTCTGTTTAAATTGTTTCCTTTAAGAATCCTGTATTGTAACTTTTCTAAAAAAAAGACTAATAGGACTATCCATTCATCCATCCATCTATTTATACCGCTTGTCCCGTTCGGGGTCGCGGGGGCTCGCTGGAGTCTATCATTTTGTTTAAAAAGGCAACTGTTTGCAGGGGTGGGGAAGGTGTTAGCGCAATAAATCCAGCAGAGGGCGCTGTCCCATAAGTCAATTCTTACACCCGCCCAGACGTGCTGTTGTGTAACCTCCCGTTACAACGCAGTAATGTTCTACAATATCTACGTTTAATTGTTCTATAACTTGTAAAACTACATTCCAAAGGTTTTTGAGGACTGTGAGACGCGTTACAGGGTTTAGAACAAAGGTGTCCAAACTTTTCACAGACTGAAAAAACAAAAATTCAACTTGTTTCTGTTACGTTACACCTGTCAACTCATTTATTCCACTTCTTATGATTTTTTTTAGAGCTGTCAAAGTTATCTCGTTAACGCATACTATTAATCACATACAAATATGTCAATCATGCAGATTAATCACACTATTTATTTCGACCGTGGTGCTCCTTTAACCGCGGATGGTTACCTAAGGCTGAGGGTTGTGATGCGGTCAATGCAAATAGTGCAAGGGGGACTTATTGCGAGGACTTAAGATAATACTGTTTTGAGCACAATCATCATATACATTCGAGTAAAACTGTTTATTTCCTGTATGATATATTCTGACTATTTCTGTCCAAATGTTTTTTGAGACGATTTAAATATGTAAGTGTGATTTTGAAAGAAAAAAAAACTAATTGTTCCACAGCACTATTTTTTTAATACTTCTACTTACAGACGTTCTGTGAACTTAAAACAGAGCACAGTTTCAACATGTCACATGCCTTTTAAAAAGAAAAATTACTTTTAAAAGTAAATGTACAAAAATAATTAAATTGAGTCGCTTAGAGCAGTGGTTCTCAACCTTTTTTCAGTGATGTACCCCAAGTCAACGTTTTTGTAATTCAAGTACCCCTTAATCAGAGCAAAGTATTTTTTGTTGAAAAAAAAAAAGATAAAGAAGTAAAATACAGCACTATGTCATCAGTTTCTGATTTATTAAATTGTGCAAAATATTGCTCATTTGTAGTGGTCTTGGAGAGAAAGATACAACAATAATTAAAAAATGTGTTGCAAAATAAACAAGTGATTCAATTATAAATAAATATTTCTCCACATAGAAGTAATGATCAACTTAAAGTTCCCTCTTTGGGGATTGTAATAGAGATCCATCTGGATTCATCAACTTCATTCTAAACATTTCTTCACAAAAAAAGAAATCTTTAACATCAATATTTATGGAACATGTCTACAAAAAATCTAGCTGTCAACACTGAATATTGCATTGTTGTATTTCTTTTTCACACTTTATGAACTTACATTTGAGAAGCACTGGGTTAGAGTACTTTTATGAAGTTCTGTAATAATAATAATTCACAGCATTTACACAGGAGAGTGGAATTCATTGGTATCTCCTTCCAGCTGCTCCGCCGTCAAACACACCATCAGCAGCTTTTACATATTTTCATGGATATATATCCGCCGTTAAGAAATATTTTTAACATTCTTGGTCGGCGTTAAACTCAATCTGCTTCAGTACGGTGCAAACTAGCAGCGATAAACTGGAATTCCTTGA